>NC_091823.1:177917744-178217744 GCF_038994185.2 Dermacentor albipictus
CTTTGTGCATGAACTGTCGGCCGTCGCGTGTTCGTCGCCACAGATGGCACAGTTTGGCGAGCACTCGCGCCCCTGATTGGGTTCAGTTGCCCCACATTTGGAGCACATGCTGGTGTCGGGTGTTGGGCACACATCGGTACGGTGACCTTTTGAACGGCATATTTTGCAAACTTGGATTGTGGGTTTGTGTGGGTAGCAGATCTCTTCCGCCCCCATAAAATACACACACCTTGGAAGCACCTTTCTGGTGAAAGTCACCATCGCCGATTTGGACGAGCCCAGCATGCGGGCTCTTTCAATCTCCAAAGCTTGAGTGCGGATCCGCAGGTCCGAGAAAATCCCACTAGTAATGCCGGAAGAAGTAAAGGACGCAGCTGGGAAGGATCAGGTAACAGAAGATTTGTTGAAGAATGGTGGACACTTCGTTCTAGAAAACCCGGCAACCCTGTATACACAATGCCTCATGACCTCGAGGCACTCTTTGGCCACACCTGGCCCTTGCACCATTGAACATCAAATCCCGGCTATCCCGGCTATCCTGCCATATTTTCAATGATGATCGCTCAGGACCTGCTTATCGAACAGTCTGCGGATTTTTGTTGCCTCCAGGTGTCTTGGATGGATGGATGTGTGTTGTTTAGTGGCGCAAGGGCCAGGTATGGCCAAAGAGCGCCATCACGGGGTCTTTGACTTTGAGGATCTCCCGCTGAGACATATTTCCGTTGTAGCCTATAATATTGACAATGGTGAGACACTATTATAGATTTGAGATATCAGAGATATTGAGATTTTTTCTTAGCAAGATTACGTAATGTTGCACTCAGTTTAAACCTATACCTGTTATAATTTTTTTTTCGTTTCCCCATGACCAGTTATTTGTTTTTCTAATACCTATGTTTGTGCTGCAATGCATAGCGCTGTTTTTCACAAAGTGTGTTGTTATTTTGTTTCAGTGTTTATTTGAAAATTGAAAATCTCTGCCTGTGTACTGTACTGCCAAGTTGATAAAGGCGGCAGGACCTCTGTCAAGCTTACGAGCTTTTAGTCCTGTCTCCTTCTCTGTCCAAGAGAAAAATAAACACTGAATTGAATTGAAAGTGCTGTGCGTCGTTGATCTTATCGCGTGTGTATCGCAGAACGCCACGTTATCCAAGGTGAAGTTGGCAGGATACTAACCAAACGTGTCATTGAGCCCTCTCCGAGTCCTTCGACACCACTGGTTGTCTTGGTCAAGAAGAAGGATGGCAGCTGGCGATAATGTGTCAACTACCATCAGCTGATCCAGGTCACGAAAAGAATGTGTACCCTCTCCCGCGGATTGATGACGCTCTCGGTTGCCTTCCCAGATAGAAATACTTCTCTTCAATGGCCCTCCGATCCGGTTATTGGTGGATTTCGGTTGATGAACTCGACCGTGAGGAGACCGCTTTTGTTACACCTGACGGCCTTTATCAGTTTAAGGTTAGCTTCCGGACTGTGTAATACCGCAGCAACTTTCGAAAGAATGATGGACACTCTCATCCGGGCCTATAAGTGGTCCACCTGCTTATATTAGCTGGAAGCTGTCAAGTTATATGCCCCTATGTTTGACAGCCACCTTAATCGCTTCGCTGCTATTTTTGAAGTCTTTAGAGAGGCTGACCTTCAACTTAGCTCTTCTACTTGCCATTTTGGACACCGTGAAGTAAACGCTCTTGGCCACCTTGTGAGTGGGCCGATATACATCGTGATCCTGATAAGATTCATGCAGTCAAGATCTTTCCTGCACCCTCTCAGCAAAAGTTGTGCTCAGCTTCGTGGGCTTATGTTCTCACGTTCGTCGGTTTGTTAAAAATTTTGCAAATATAGTCAAGCCACTGAATGACCTTCTCAAGGACATGGCATTCTTTTGGTGCCGCCAATAAGCCGACGCCTTTGACACCCTCATCCACTTGGTAACAACGCCCCCGCTATTAGGCCGCTTTCATCCATCTGTACAATCTGAAGTTCGCACTGACACGAACAGTCTGCGGATTTTTGTTGCCTCCAGGTGTCTCATCACGACGTCTGACTTTGAGGATCACCCGCAGGGGCATACTTCCGATGTAGCCCATAAGAGTGACACCGGTGAAGCAAGGCTTATCCGTCGATGACTTTATCGTGGTATAGGACTTGGTATAGGTGCTGTTGTCGTGCAACAGCAAGATGGAGTTGAGCACCTTACTGCTTACGCCAGTAGGCCAGTAGCCTCTTGTTCCTTTCAGAACGCAATTTGTCAATCACCTAGCCCGAGAGCCTCGCTATAGTATGGGCAGTGGTTAAATTTTACCCTTATTTGTTCGGCTGCCCATTTTCTGTCATCGCGGACCGCCATGCTCTGTGCTGGCTATCGTCACAAAAAGACTCGACTGGAGGCCTTGGTTGCTGTGCACTCAGCCTTCAGGGATAGTCTTTCGTTGTGACGTACATGTCCGCACGCCGACTGCTTGTCTCATCATCTCGTCGACCGTCCTGACAACGACGAGCAGGTTGCCACCACTTGCCTTCTGGCCATCTCTGACTTTCTCGACATTGTTACTGAGCGGCGAAAAAACGGCTCTCTCCGGTCGATCAGTAAGCGCTTCATTTCACGGCAATCGGATCGCTCAATCAGAATGTCTGTGCTCCATGATGACATTCCTTAAGGACGCAACATCAGCTCTGACGGACCAGATTTAGTGCTAGCTGTCCCTTGTCAGAGTGTGCAATAGAAGTCGGTGGTAACTACGTTAGACAGGATACCAGTAAGCTATCGCAGGAGACGAAAGATCTAATAAAGAAACGCCAATATATGAAAGCCTCTAACCCTACAGCTAGAATAGAACAGGGAGAACTTTCGAAGTTAATCAACAACCGTAAGACAGCTGACATAAGAAAGTATAATATGGATAGAATTGAACATGCTCTCAGGAAAGGAGGAAGCCTAAAAGCAGTGAAGAAGAAACTAGGAATTGGCAAGAATCAGATGTATGTGTTAAGAGACAAAGCCGGCAATATCGTTACTAATATGGAATTGATAGTTCAAGTGGCTGAGGAGTTCCATAGAGATTTATACAGTACCAGTGGTACCCACGACGATAATGGAATAGAAAATAGTCTAGAGGAATTCGAAATCCCACAGGTAACGCCGGAAGAAGTAAAGAAAGCCTTGGGAGATATGCAAAGAGGGAAGGCAGCTGGGGAGGATCAGGTAACAGCAGATTTGTTGAAGGATGGTGCGCAGATTGTTCTAGAGAAACTGGCCACCCTGTATACGCAATGCCTCATGACCTCGAGCATACCGGAATCATGGAAGAACGCTAACATAATCCTAATCCATAAGGGGACGCCAAAGACTTGAAAAATTATAGGCCGATCAGCTTACTGTGTGGCCTACAAACTATTTACTAAGATAATCGCAAATACAATCAGGAACACCTTAGACTACCGTCAACCAAAGGACAAGGCAGGATTCCGTAAAGCCTACTCAGCAATATACCATATTCACACTATCAATCAGTTGATAGAGAAATGTGCGGAATATAACCAACCCTTATATATAGCTTTCATTGATTACGAGAAGGCGTCTGATTCTGTCAAAACCTGAGCAGTCATGGGGGCATTACGGAATCAGGGTGTAGACAAGCCGTATGTAAAAATACTGAAAGATATCTATAGCGGCTCCACAGCCACCGTAGTCCTCCATAAAGAAAGCAACAAGATCCCAATAAAGAAAGGCCTCAGGCAGGGAGATACGACCTCTTCGATGCTATTCACAGCGTGTTTACAGGAGGTATTCAGAGACCTGGACTGTGAAGAATTGGGGATAAAAGTTAATGGAGAATACCTCAGTAACTTGCGGTTCGCTGATGATATTGCCTTGCTTAGTAACTCAGGGGACCAATTGGAATGCATGCTCAATGACCTGGAGAGGCAAAGCAGAAGAGTGGGTCTAAAAATTAATCTGGAGGTTTACGAAAAGGGTTCTACTTATGTTGAGGACGACTCAACGAGCTATTGAAAGAAGAATGATGGGTGTAAGGTTAAGGGATAAGAAAAGAGCAGATTGGGTGGGGGAACAAACGCGACTTAATGACATCTTAGTTGAAATCAAGAAAAATAAATGGACATGGGCAGGGCATGTAATGAGGAGGGAACATAACCGATGGTCATTAAGGGTAACGGACTGCATGCGAAGGGAAGGGAAGCGTAGCAGGGGGTGGCAGAAAGTTGGGTGGGCGGATGAGATTAAGAACTTTGCAGGGACGACATGGCCACAATTAGTACATGACCGGGGTTGTTGGAGAAGTATGCGAGAGGCCTTTGCCCTGCAGTGGGCGTAACGAGGCTGCTGCTGCTGATGATGATGATGGGTACTGTTCTTGCTGAAGGCAACGAAGAAACCACTGGCGGACACCTTGACAACTCCCGCACTTATGACAGAGTTCGTTGTCGCTTCTCATTGCTAAGCCTTTACGTGATGTAGTATTGTTCTGTGCGACATTACGTTGCGGCTTGCGAGCTCTTCCAGTGTCCAAAGAGGCCATGTGTGTATCCTGCTGGTGACCTTCATCCAATCGCCGTTCCCGCGGAGCCTTTCTTCCATTTCAGCATGGACCTTCTTGGCCCCTTCTCCACATCCACAAGAGCAAACAAATGGTGAGGCGTTGCCACAGACTGTACGATGCGCACGAAGCATTACGAGTGCCCTGCTCACGAGCTGCGCTGCAGATGTAGGAGACGTTTTACTTCAACACGGGATTCTTCAGCTTGGCGCGCCAAGACAGCTGCTGACAGATCGTGGCTCCGCCGAACTCAAGCTCGCAACCGCCTATCAATCTCTACGAACGGACTGACTTAACAACTGAATCACATCGTTACAAAGATGTTGTTTATGTACATTTCAGCAGATCATCGCGATTGGGACCGCATACTGCTCTATGTGATATTTGCTTACAATTCGTCGCATCATGACACCACGGGTTTCTCACCTTTCTATCTGTTGTTTGGGTGCCATTCTACCATGCCTTTTGACATGTTGCTACCTTCGGTGTCGGACATAGGACGAAATGCGTCTATGATTCCGTTCGCGAGGCTCGTATGGCTTGCTGACTGCCTGTGATCGATTTACAGCGGCTAAGGCGTCACCGGAATCTTTGGCACCGGCAGGCCAGCCTTGAATGCTTCCCCTGATAAGCAGAGGTGTTCACGTTGGCGGACTGAAGCCCTATGTCTCTCCCTTAATGTTCCATAACGTGCACGGGGACGGACCTATCCCGCAGGTAGGGTGATGTTGCGGGGAAGAAAACGAAGGTGGTATCTCGAGGAGGGTACGACGAAGACTGTGGTCGCTGTTTGAGGGCCATTTCTAGCACCTGTAAATACACACCAGATTACACCTTTGTTTCTGCCTTTTTGTAGATCAGCATAGTAAAATCAACAAAAGAAAGCCATACTGATCTGTACAGTATCCAGCCCAGCCACGCAACCTTCATTGAAAGTAGTGCTAAATACGATACAGAGACTCCTTCTATAACTGACGATGAAGTTAGAAGGGCCTTGCAAGACATGCCACATGGTAAAGTGGCGGAAGAAGATGGAATACCAGTAGAATAATTCAAAGATGGTGCAGTTACTATGCTCGAAAAGCTTGTGGTCCTTCACCCGCAATGCATCACGACTCCAAGTCTGCCACAGTGCTTGAACTATGTCCACAAAATGCTAATCCGTCAGACGAGACACATTAAAGAATTGAAATATAGGCCCATTAGCTGGGCTTTCAGAGTTGATTAAAATATTCGCCAGGATAACTTTCAATAGAATTAAGGCTCCACTTCCATTGGATCAGCCACAAGAACAGGCTGGCTCCAGGAAGGGATAGTCTACAATGGGTCACGTTCATTTCATAAATCCGGTTATTGAGAAATCTGCGAACTGGAATCAATATCTCTGATGGCTTTCATAGATAAGGAAAATGCGTTTGATTCGGCAGAGATACCAGCCCCCATGAAGGCTTTGCGTAAGCAAGGAATACTGGAGACATCCGTCAACCTCATGACAAATATCTACCAGAATGCACAGCGGCCTTGGTTGTCCACAAGTACTAAATTACCTATGAACAAATGGCTCAGGCAAGGAGGATATCTCTGCACAGCATGCTTTGGAAAAATATTCAAGCTATTAGACTGGGACGGCTTAGAAGTGGGGGTCGACGCTGAATACCTCAGTAACCTTCGGTTCGCCGATATCATTGGCTTGTTAAGCGATACTAGCAATGAATTACAACAAATGATTGAGGACCTTAACAACGAAAGTGTAATAGAGGTGTTGAAGATTAGTTTGCAGAAGAGAAAGTGAGTTTTCAATAGCCTGGCAACAGAACGGGAATCCAGAATCACCAGTCAGCCTCTAGAGTCTGTAGAGGAGTATGTTTATCTAGGTGAATTACTGACTGGAATCCCTGATCATAAGGGAGAAGATAACAAACGAATAAAAAGGCGTTGGCGTGCATGCGGCAGACAATACCAAATTCTGGTTGGAAACTTAATACAATCGTTGTAAAAAAAGTGTACAATCATTGCTCTGAATCAGTGGCGACAGATGACACAGAAACTTCATCACCAGCCTGTTCTGTGTCCACTGCAGGACGAAAGCGTCTCCCTGCGACACCCAATTAACCCTGTCCCGCGCCAACCGATTCCAACTAGCGCCCACGATTTTCCAACTTTCATCGCTCCACCTAGTCTTCTGTCGTCGTTGATTGCGTTTCCCTTCTGTTGGTACCCATTCTGTAACCGTAATGGTCCAGCGGTTATCTAACCGGCGCATTAGTGAAGTGAAGTGAAGTTTATTTCCAACACCGAGTCGGAGGTTCTTACATGGCCTTGTCCCGCTCCACTTTTTCTCTTGATGTCAATTAGAATATAATCTATACCTATTTGCTCTCTGACCCAAACAGCTCTCTTTCTGTCTCTTAACGTTATGCCTAGCTATCTTGGTTCCATCGCTCTTTGTGCGGTCCTTAACTTGTTCTCAAGCTTCGTTGTCAGTCTACAAGTATCTGCCCCTTATGTCAGCACTGGTAAAATGCAATGATTATACACCTTGCTTTTCAATGATACTGGTAGGGTTCCAGTCAGGAGCTGACAATGTCTACCGTATGCAATGTAGCCCATTTTATTCTGTGAATTTCCTTCTCATGATTAGAGTCCCTTGTGATTAAATGACCTAGGCAAACGTACTCCTTCACATACTTTAGAGGCCGACTGGTGATCCTGAACTCTTGTTCCTTTACTCAGCTATTTATCATTATCTTTGTCTTGTGCATGTTAATCTTGAACCTCACTCTTTCACTCTCTCTGCTAAGGTCCTCAATCATTTGTTGTAACACGTCTGCATTGTTGCTCAATAGAACAATGTCATCGCCAAACCGAAGGCTGCTGAGATATTCGCCGTCGATCTTTACTCCCAAGCCTTCCCAGTTTAAAAGCTTGAATAAATATTTTAAGTACGCTGTGGATAGCATTGGATAGATTGTGTATCCTTGTCTGACCCCTTCTTTTATAGGTATCTGCCTATTTTGCTTCAGTAGAATTAAGGTGGCTGTGGAATCTCTGTCGATATTTTACACGGTATTTACGTAAGCGGTCTGTAGTCCTTGATTACCCAATGCCTCTATGACTGCTGGTATCTCTACTTAATCAAATGCGTTTTCGCAATCAATGAAAGCCATATAGAGAGGCTTATTGTACTCTGCGGATATCTCGATAACCTGATTAATGACATGAATGGGATCCATTGTAGCGTATCCCTTCCTGAAGCCAGGCTTTTCCCTTGGTTGGCTAAAGTCCAGTGCTGCCCTTATTTTAATGGAGATTATTTTGGTAAATATTTTGTATAATACTGGGAGTAAGCTAATGCGCCGAAAATTTTTCAATTCTTCAACTTCTCCCTTTTTGTGGATTAGTATAATGTTTGCATTCTTCCAGTTTTCAGGGACCCTTGCAATCGACACTTCGTATAAAGAGCCGACAATTTTACAAGCATTATGCCTCCTCCATCTTTAATTAAATCGACTGTTATTCCATCTTCTTCTGCTGCTCTTCCTCGTTTCTTCTTTTGCAAGGCCCTTCTTACCTCAATGCTAGTTATAAGAAGAGTTTCTGTATCCTGTTCATTGTTGTTTCTAATTGAAGTATCCTGATTCCTCTGGGTACCCTACATGTCAGTATAGAATTCTTCCGCTGCTTTTACTATATCTTCGAGTTTGCTGATGACACAAGACTGCTTATCTTTCAGTGCATACATATTGTTTTGTCATATGCCAAGTTTCCTTCTCAGTCATTTCAGGCTACGTCCATTGTTTACGGCTTCTTCAGTCTTTATCACGTTATGGTTCCGAATATCTCTTATTTCTGCCTTGTTGGTCACTTTTGACAGTTCCGCGAATTTTGTCTTATCTCTTGAGTTGGACACTCATTTATTTGTGGTTGGAAGACCTTGGGAGACTTTGCCTACTTGTTGCCTTAGTGCCTTGCATCCCACTTCGATTAATGCATCTGAATCAACCTAGAAACGGTTTCATTTATTAGCTGGATGTCATCAGTATCTCTCGATTCTAAGGCTGCATATTTACTTGCAAGTTCCAGCCTGAATTTGTTTGTTTTTACTCTTACTGCCTCTAGGTTGACCTGTTTTTTCTTGACCAATTTCGCCCTTTATCTCTTCAAATTGAGGTAAATTCTAGCCCTCACTGAACTATGATCACGGTACTTTACCCTACCCATCACGTCTACACAATGCAGTATGCTGGGATCAGCAGAAAGTATGAAGTCAATTTTATTTCTTGTATCACCAGCAGGGCTTCTCCAGGTGCAATTTCTGTTGCTACACTTCCTGAAAAAGGTGTTAATTATTCGAAGCTTATTCCGTTTTTCGAATTCTACCAGCACCTCTCCTCTAGCGCTCCTAGAATCGACGCCGTAGTTGACAATTGCTTGTTCCCCAGCCTGCTCCCCCCCCCCCCCCATATGCATTGAAGTCGCCCATTACTACAGTATACTGAGTTTACACTTTTCTCATCGCTAATTCAATATCTTCATAAAACTGATCGACTTCCTCATCATCGTGACTGGATGTTGAACCCTAGGCTTGTAGGCCTTTCACCTATACCCCTTATTTTCTTTGATTACGACTGCAGCTCCCTTCTCCTTGATGGTGTAGAAGTCGTCAATGTTGCCCGCTATGTCCTATGGATTAGTAATCCTGCACCGTATTGCTTCTTATCTAGGATACCTCTATAGCAGTGGACATGTCCGGTATTTAGCAATGTATAAGGCTCACCAGTTCTAATCTCCTAATATCCCAATATCCCTAACAATGTCTGATGATTCCTCAAAGAGTCCTGCGAAGCTAGCCTCACTCGAGAGGCTTAGGGTGTTAAACGTTGCAAGGGTCAGCTTTCATTGGCGGCCTGTGCAGACCCAGAGATTCTTAACACCCTCTGCTGCATTACAGGTCTGACCGGTGCCTCCGTCAGGTACTCCCCAGCTGCTCTGGACTGAGAGCCATTGGGCAATCGAGTGAGCCATTTGGGTGGGGGTGGCGGAATACTGCACGAGGGAGGCCAATTCCTCTTCTGGTGAGGAAGTGTTTGTTGAAGTTCAATGGGCCTTCATAATTTGGTCGTACCTGGATTAATATAGTCTCACTCGCGCTCGGCATCTTTTGCGGGAGACGGGTGTCACTCCAAGCCTGCAGATGTTGTGTACTGGAGGAGGTGAATTTCAAGCCCACCCTTGTAAAAAAACTGAAACTTAGAGGTTAACAAAGAAGCTTGCGAACCAGTTAAGGACCGAGCGAAGAGCGATGGAACAATGAAAAATGTGAGCCATAGCGTTAAGAGACAGTAAGAAAGCTGTGGATAAGAGACCAAGTGGACATGTCCGACATTCTAGTTTACATTAGGAGAAAGCAATACGCTTATCGTGCGCACTGCGGGAATCGACGCAAACGAAGCTTTCAGTACTTTTTACGTTCGTTGACAATAATTGATGGTGATGCCTACGGTGAATCCTTCAGCTCATCAGCGCTCATTGCAATACAAGAGTGGTGAGTTGTTGATAAGGTAACTTGTGTGCACCGCATGCGTTTTTCTACGTAGTACACAGAACACACAGTGAAACCTGTTGGTTTGAGGTGTTATTGCGCGACATTTTTCATTGCCAGTGAGAAGGTGATAGCACTGTCGTTGTCTCACATGGATCGACGCATCATGGCAGATGTGTTACACTTTAATTTAAATATTGGGCTTTACGTGCCGAACCCCTTTTATTGTTCAGAAGCACGTGGAAGGGGCAGACTCCGTTTTTATTTTGTCACCTGGGATTTTTTTAACACCCACCCAAATCTGAGAACCACGAGGGTTTCTGCCTTTCACCCACGTCGATATACGGCTGTCGCGGCCGCGATCAAACGCATGACCTCGAGCAACGTTATAAACACAAAATTATCGTGTCGGTTACATATTTGTTGATTTGACAGGAGGCCGCATCAGCAGTGCTGTCTGTAGGAACTACGGTGCTTTTACGTGGCTTTGGTGCGCACACCGTACGTCAATTGTCCGTTTAACAAATTTGCACAGGGTCTCTTCTTTATAAAGAGTAGGAACGTACTGTAGCGTACCTTCAATTTAAATTTATCCAGTTTGTCCACAACTGCTGTCCTGTATAGTAGTAGTGTATGCATACCTTTTTATATCGTCTCGTCCTTCTCCGGCCCCCCGTCCGCGTGTGCGAGCTGTGAGTGATGAGTGCCGATGATTGGCTCATTTCGTGACTGCGTCGATTCCACCTATTCTCTGCTTCCTGTCCTGACTTGCACAATTCTATCTACCTCCCGTCCGGAGTGTTGCATGTTAGCAGAAAGGGAGGGGCTTCAGTTACTGCAATGTTGTTGAGGGGAGTTACGGATCATTATAGCGTTCGAGAAGGTACTCTGTTGACAGCCGAGGAGCTCTACAGGACATGGTGGCATCATGATAAAAACAGCCAAACGTGATTCTCACGTCGCTTTTCCTCTCTGCCGCGTTCCTGACCTGTGCATAAAATCCTGAACGATCGCCCGATGCTGCGTACAAGACGACGACGACGACGGTGGCAGCGGTGGTGGCGGCGGTGGTGGCGGTGGCGGCGGCAGCAGCAGCAGAAGAAGAAGAAGAAGACATGTAAAAATAAAAGGAAAAGGCAAAGAAAGTTCCGCTTTACAAATGAAGCTGGGAAGACCTTATGTTGTATAGGACAGATTATCACTGCACTATTTGAGTTACAGAATGGGTTCCAAGGGACGGAAAGCGCAGTTGAGGACAGTAGAAAACTACATGTGGTGACGAAGTGAGGCAATTTGTAGGCGCATATTAGCATCGGCTATTATTGCAAATAAGGGCTCATTGAAAATGGCTGGGAGAGCCTTTCGTCCTGCAGTGGACAAAAAAATTGGATGATACTGCTGATGATGACTCTGTTCACTTCGTTTCACTTTTCATGGCTTATACATAGAAAAAGTACCCCGATGCTTCTTGCAGGATTCGAGTTTGATGTATTATAAAGACCAACAGGGGATCGAAATTGAACTGGAGTCCCCTCCTAGGGCGTGCCTTATAATCAAATAATGATTTTACGACGTCAAACCCGAGAAAATATTTTTTTCTACTCGGCATAGATGGGGTTCAGTGTCTTCAGCTTAATGCTGATAAATGGTTGGTTGGTTAGTTGGTTGGTTAGTTTGGATTTAATGGCACAAAGGCAACTAAGGCCATGCTGCGCCAGACACAAGACAAAATGAAATGCAACGTTAGAATAGGTAAACCTGTATTATGTTATAGTTGGTGTAAATAACCACTTTTTTCTAAAAAGTCGAACAAGTTAGCAAAGTTAGCAAATGTACAACGATCGTCTGCTACTAGGGGGTCGTCTGCTAGTAATAGGGCAGGGTGTAATGGAGTGTGCAAATTATATAGGCTGTGCAAAAACCTCCGTCTCAGTATGTCGATGTGTGGACATGTTATTAGGATGTGTATGACTGTGAGAGGTTCAAGGCATTTTTCGCATGTTGGCGGGTTTTCTTTTCGGAAGAGGAAATTGTGCGTCAAATGTGTGTGTCCAATTCGCAGTCGAGACAAGATCACCTCGTAGAACCGTTGTTGGTGACTGCATGATTTCCACTCGCTTATTACAGGTTTAATAAGATGCAGCTTGTTTTCTGTACAATGGTCCCATTCGTGTTGCCACTTTGACGTTAAGGCCTTCCTAATGGCACGGATACTACCTTTATATGGAAGTGCTGTGCTTATTAGGTCTTTGTGCGCTGCCATTGAAGCGCATCTATCCGCCGCTTCGTTGCCCGGTATACCAACATGACTTGGTACCCAGCAAAACCTAACTGACCTGCCGTATTTGTTTCTTGTTATCATGTTTAAGATATCCCCTATGAAGGGTTCACATTCGGATTTCAGGTGAAGAGCCTTCAGCGTGCTCAACGAGTCAGTGTATATGATTGTGTTTTCGTATTTTTCAGCGATGATCTTTTTCACCACAGTCCATAATGCATAGACTTCAGCTGTGTAGACAGAGGCGTGCTGTGGCAAACGAATACTTACTTCCCAATGTTCTGTTACGGCCCCCACACCCACGTGTTCTTTTGTTTTAGAGCCATCAGTGTAAAATTCTGTGTAATTTTCATATTTGTCCTGTAGAAAGCGGAATTCTTGTATAATGTGTTCGTGTGGGGTGTCATTTTTCTTTAAATGTGTCAATGTCCAATCACATACCTGTGCGAAAACGTGCCACGGCGGCAAACGCTGTGGTTTTCTCGCAACCTGAAGGACTTCGCGAGGAATGTTATAATCCCGAATACATTCCTCATATCGTAGGACAAGTGGCTTAATCGTGTTTGGTTTGTTTGTATAGTGTAAACGTGAGTTACACTGTGTGACAATGTTGAAACATATGTGTTGTGGTGAGGACTGGACTCTGAGTACGTAAGAGAAAGTTAGTAGCGCTCTACGCTGCTGCAGAGGAGGTTCATTACAGTCAACATACAAACTCTGGACAGGCGATGTTCTGTAAGCGCCACTTGCCAGTCGCAGTCCAAGGTTGTGAACTGGATCAAGTCGACGGACGTAGGACTGTCTAGCTGAACCGTATACAATGCTGCCATAATCTAATATGCTGCGCACCAAAGTACGGTAGATGCGTAGCAGGCATTCACGGTCAGAGCCCCAGCGCTTCCGGGACAGGACTTTGAGGACGTTAAGTGCATTGTTTGCTTTTATTTTAAGGCTCTTTATGTGTGCCAGGAAGTTTAACTTTTTATCAAACAGAACACCCAGAAACTTGTGTTCTTGTTTTACTGGTAATGTGGCTTGTTGTAGCTTAAGGGTGGGTTCTGGTTGTAGGCCTCTTTTTTGTGTAAATACAACACTAATAGTTTTTTCGCTTGAGAAACGAAAACCATTTTCACACGCCCACTGTGTTAGTTTGTTTAGTGTAATTTGAATTTGCCACTCGCAGGAATTCAGGTTGGATGCACGACACGCAATTTGTAGATCATCCACATATAATGAGTGCATTATAGAGGATGGGATTACCTTATTGACCGAGTTCATTTTCACCACAAACAATGTTGTGCTCAATACGCATCCTTGTGGCACACCATTTTCCTGGGTGAATACACGTGACAGCGCCGTTCCTAAGCGCACCTGGAAAGTTCGGTCTGACATGAAATCCGCTAGACATTTAAGCATTCTACCTCGGATTCCTAAATCTGCCAAGTCCTTTAATATACCAAACCTCCATGTTGTGTCATATGCCTTTTCTAAGTCAAAGAAAACAGTGAGACAATGTTGTTTATGTAGAAAGGCAGCACGTATCTCGTCTTCTAACCGGACTAGGTGATCTGTTGTGGAGCAACCTTTCTTGTATCCACACTGATGGTTATCAAGCATGTTCTCTGTATCAAGGACGTATGTTAATCTTATGTTAATGATGGTTTCATAGGATTTTGCCAGGCAACTTGTGAGTGCTATCGGTCTATAGCTGGTTGCTGTTGTAGGAGGTTTTCCAGCTTTCAAGAAAGGAATAATGATGGCTTTCTTCCAGTCTTTTGGCAATTTTCCCGTTTCCCAGATTTTATTAAAAAAACGAAGCAAGGTTTCAACTGCTTTAGGAGATAAATGAGCGAGCATCGCGTAATGTACTCTGTCCGGACCAGGGGCTGTTTTTTTGCCAGTAGTAAGCACTCTATTGATTTCTGGAAGTGTTAAAGCGGCATTATACTGGGTTTCTGAACTTCCTGTGGTCGGAAGCTTTAGTTTTTCTGCTAGCTGTTTATGTTTTAGAAATTCTGCAGAGTAGTTTACTGAGCTTGATATATCATGAAAGTGCTGCCCTAATATGTCTGCTTGTTCTACTAAATTTGTTTGCGTGTCTGGGGGTGAAAGTATGGGTATCGTGTAAGGAGCGTAGTCGCCTCTAAACTTACGAACCTGATCCCACATTCGTTTGGAAGTTATCGAGCTATTTATTGAGGAGACAATTTTTCCAGGACTGTCTTACGGCTTGTCTGCGTGTGTACCTGGCTTTCGCTTTTGCTTTTTTGAATGAGAGTAGATTATCTTGTGTTGGATATCGCCGAAAGATACCCCACGCTTTGTTTTGTAGTTTTTTTGTTTGCGTACAATCCTTCGTCCACCAGGGTTTTAGATTTTTTCTTAGGAAGCCAGACGATTGTAGGATTGTTTCTGCTGCGGCAGCAAGTATACAGGCGGTGATCGTATCATTCATTTCATCTACGGTTAGCTCATCTCGTATGTTGTCCAGAGTGGCCTTTTCAGTAAAGAGAGGCCAGTCTGCCAGGTGGAGTTTCCAGCGGGGTGGCCTCAGAGGGATGGTAGGAGGAGGCGATGTTCTTTTAATGACAGCAGGCATATGGTCGCTACCATAGGGGTTATCAATAACACTCCACTGAATATCTTCAAAAAGAGAGGGAGAGCACAGTGCCAGATCTACGCAACTCATTGTTCCTGTGCTTGGGCAGTAGTAAGTTGCCGCACCGGTGTTTAAAAGGCATATGTTGTTTGTTAGGATAAAATCTTCAAGTGTTTGACCCCTGGTGTAAGTTGTTTTGCTACCCCACAACGTGTTATGTACGTTAAAATCACCGCCTATTAAAAATGGTTCGGGTAGCTGGTCTAAAATTAACTCCAGGTCATTTATGGTAAAATTTGAACGCGGCGGAATGTATACGGAACAAATGGTGATGGTTTTAGGAGCTAAAATGGTGACAGCAGCAGCTTCTATGTGACTGTTAATAGGGACTTCTCTGGCTGCAATACCGCTCTGCAGAACAATGGCTACACCACCTGACAGCCGGCTCGTCTGCGTACGGTCTCGCCGTACAACAGTGAAACCTTTTAAAATGTTTTTGTGTTTTTCGCCTAGGTTTGTTTCCTGTAGGCACAAGGCCACAGGAGAGAAGTTTAATAACATGACTTTGATGTCACCCAAGTTATTTAAGAGACCTCTACAATTCCATTGGATCATAAAGGCCATTATAAAATTGAAAGGTAAAAAATGATCTTAACAAGTGAGTAGGAGATGAGAAAGATGTTAGGTGACATGGATCTGAAGAAAATAGATACAGTGGAGCGATAACCCATTAGGTTATCGCCTTCTTATTTAGGGTTGTTATTGGGAGTTTGTCCCTCTTTAAGCGCTCCAGAGAGCGCTTGTCCTTGGGTGTCGATGACACCGGGGTTTTTGCGTCGACCTCCATCGCTCTCTCTGAGGCGCTGGAGGACCGAGAGTTTGGCGCCGAGACACGTGTCTCAGGCCTTGGTGTTCGCTTGATCTTAGGGCCCTGCGGGACTGGTGTCTGCAGGGCCTGCGAAGATGATGGAGCAGGACTGGCTGCTACCACCAAGGGGGCGGGAGGCGTCACTACGGGACCACTGTGCGTGGGCTCGCAGGACTCCTCAGGCCTCTGTGACGATGCCCCCACCTTCGTCACATCGGCATAACTGCGTCGCGAAAGGTACGACAGTCGTTTTCGGGCTTCAAAGAACGAATTTTTTTCTTTTATAGTTAGGGCAATGACTTCTTTTTCTTTTTTCCAGCAAGGGCAGGACCGCGAATAAGCTGGGTGCTCTCCCTTGCAGTTAACACAATGTGGCGAAGAGGTGCAATTCTCTGATTGGTGGTCGTTAGAGCTACATTTCGCACAAGTTGTTTGTCCTCGGCATGCATGTGAAGCATGTCCAAATCTTTGGCACTTAAAACACCGTCTGGGATTCGGGATATATGGTCTGACGTTTACTTTTACATAGCCTGCATCCAGAGAGGTAGGCATTTCGCTTGTTCCAAATGTAAGTATGACATGTTTTGTTGGGATCTCTTGGTCATTTCTACGGATTACTATTCTTTGTACCTTTGTCACGTTTTGCTCCTGGAAACCCTCAAGGAGTTCCTCATCGCTCAGGCCAATGAAGTCTTCCTCTGATATCACACCCCGGCTTGTGTTCAGTGTTCTATGTGGTGAAATTGTCACCGTGGCGTCGCCAATAGTGGTAAGTTCCGATAGCTTTTGCGCTTGATCTTTGTCACTTAGTTCTAGGAGTAGGTCCCCACTAGACATTTTTGAAGCTTTATATGTAGTTCCGATTTTGTCCTTGAGACACTTGGCCACCAGAAAGGGAGATAGCTTTCTTACTGGTATGTTATTTTCACTGTGGACGACATAGTATTTGGGAAATGACGGGGCGTTGCTCCGAAAGGAGAACAGGAACGGTGCTTCGGTGCGGCATCTTTTAAGACGCCGATCATAGACAGAAGTTTGCGCTGCCATAAGAAAATTTGTTTGTTCGGCAACAGCGCCGACCGCCCAACACGGAGCCCAACGAGGGGACGCGGCAGGGCTTGTGTCCAAGCCTGCACGATGCCAGCCGTACGCCGTCACTATAACCAAATATGGTGTACCCAAGGTAGGATATCCACACAAGGTTAACCCGTGCCGCCGTGGAGAAAGGAAGTAAATGGAAGAGAGAAGAAGACAGGAAAGGTAAAAAGTGAGAGATAAAGACGAAGGTTTGAGGAGAGAGAGATAGGAAGAGGCGACTACCGATTTCCCCCGGGTGGGTCAGTCCGGGGGTGCCGTCTACGTGAAGCAGAGGCCAAAGAGGTGTGTTGCCTCCGCCGGGGGGCCTTAAAGGTCCGAACACCCAGCATCGGCTCAACCCCCAGGATCCCCCTTTCCCCGGACACGGCTAAGCCGCGCACGGCTACACGCGGGAGGGTCCAACCCTTATGTGCTCGGGTCCGTGGTGTCGCCACACACCAAACGCCTGCTGACGCAGACGCCCCTGCGGGGTAATGCTGATAAATGTAGTACGATTATTATAGAAACTTTATTATAGAGATTTAAACGCACAGGACGTAGAAAAATAAGCACGCACCACACGCGGCGTTTGTTTATAGTGCTCCAAGATTTTATAATAATGCATTACCAAGTATCCCACCTATCCATCCCGTTGTAGTCCGATGTATTTTTTTTCCGGAATTCGATTAACAAGAAAAGTACCAGTGACAATAAATTCACCCGTAAGCTAAGATAGTGATTGTCGTGCACTAGCTAGTATACGTGCACTCCGACGCAAAGATCTTGGCAAGATCAAGATCAAGCCTGCCGTTTAAGCAAACTAAATTATCCTGTTATCGTCTATCTTGCCAGCTGTAGCAATGAAAACAAGAAGTGGGGAGCGGGGTAGGCGCAAGGGTCTGGGGGACAAAGATGGTCCGATTGTTAGCCCCGGGTGCCGCCCATGTAGTTTTCGCTCTGCGGCCAGTGCTGTGGATTGAACGAGTTCAGTCCACTCATTGGCCCCATTCCCCTGACTCATAAGTTGCCATGGGCTCAGGGGCATGGCCTACCTATTAGTATTCTTTATGGGCAAGCGTAAATCGGCAAGGGCATGGCCATCGAGGGTAGTACGAAGCAGCGAAGGAAGCGGATGAGTAAGGCGCCTGCAGGCGAAAATACGAAAGAGCCCGCTGAGCACGCTATGTTTCCAATCCCTTTTCCAGTGATTCTAGACCACGCGGCAAGCAAACACCACCTAGAGGAAAGTCTAGGTGCCATTGAGTGGAGGGGAAAGGAGGAAAGAAGCGAAGCTTCTCATAAAAGGAGGGTAGGGGAAGTATTCTCAGATCATGAACAGCAGGTTGCCATTATCCCTCAAGAGAAAAGTGTATAACAGCTGTGTCTTACCAGTACTCACGTACGGGGCAGAAACCTGGAGGCTTATGAAAAGGGTTCTACTTAAGTTGAGGATGACGCAACGAGGAATGGAAAGAAGAATGATAGGTGTAACGTTAAGAGATAAGAAAAGAGCAGATTGGGTGAGGGAACAAACTCGAGTTAATGACATCTTAGTTGAAATCAAGAAAAAGAAATGGGCATGGGCAGGACATGTAATGAGGGGGGAAGACAACCGATGGTCATTAAGGGTTACGGACTGGATTCCAAGGGACGGGAAGCGTACCAGGAGGAGGCAGACGGTTAGGTGGGCGGATGAGATTAAGAAGTTTGCAGGGACGACATGGGCACATTTAGTACATGACCGGGGTAGTTGGAGAAGTATGGGCGAGGCATTTGCCATGCAGTGGGCAAAACCACGATGATGATGATAATGATGATCAGGGGAAGCGTGGAGGGTTGACCTGGCATTTGCTGCGGATTGCGTGCGCGCTATGGAGGTACTGGGTTCGTCTCTTGATCGAGTTGCCGAGCGCTGTACGAGGACGGACCAGTAACTCAAGCAGCGGCAGGCCGACCGCGAATGGACCAACACCGAAGTCGTCGCCAAGAGCCGCGCACGAGCTGAACAAGTGCTGGCGTGAGGAAACGCGCCAGTAGCATCCAGCCAAGGGACCTTCGTGGTGTCTGTCTCTTCAGCGCAAACTGAGCAGGAAGATCACAGCACGCACAAAGGTAGGAGTGATCTGCAGAATGCTTTCAAGATACGGCGCGCGCCGCTGTGCAAACTACGCAGTTGCTTCCAGAGTACAGGCCCTCTCCCGCGCTGCCTTCCCCCTTTCCTTCCTTGTGCGCGATTTGGCTCACCGTCGCACGCTTTCACTCGCGCATACAGGATACGGCGCGCGGCACGATGTTATCGCCCCTGGAATTTATACGGAACATAGCGCCGACCACGACGACATAGATGCGCCTGATGTGCCCATTTCATTGCTATCGTAATTATATAATCATATATTAATGTCTTTAATTTCCATTTCAAGGCTGTGGGAGGCAGGGAAATAAAGCTAGATTTCCAGCTTGATGGGCTCTCGCCTCCCCGATACAAATATATGATTTAAAAAAAAAGCATACAGTACAAGCATATGAGCACAGACAAAAAGGAATATGAGAATGCAAAAACAAACGACAATTTTTACACAAATGTACCATTCCAAAAAAACAAAGCCATGTGCATAATATCAAGTCGCACATTTAAAAAAAAAGTGTCACCCTTTCTCATATAACTCAAACAAAATGACGCAAATCTTTTGGCCGAATGCGTTGAAGATTTAAATTGTAATTTTGGCACAGGCTTAGGAAATATGGAAGAGTGTTTGTGAGATTATGTTGTCCGAAACCCGTTCTGAATGAATGTATGTGCAAACAAAAGGTGTTTCTGGTTGCATACGTGATATTTCTTTTCTGCAGTGATGCCAGGTATGAAATGAAAAAAGACGTTGATTTAGAACTCCCTGTTGTATTTAGAAATTAGGCGGTAAGCGTACAGATCATGAATCGGCATTATGCGGTCTTTCATGAAGAGCGGTTTAGATGAGTGGTCATATCGTACATTGTACATTATTCGGAGCATTATTTTCTGCTGAACATGTAATTTTCGTTGATTCGTGAGGGTTGTTTCCGCCCAGATCAAATGACAATAATTTAGATTGGAACAGAACAATCAGTTGTGACGTAACATTTTAAGTTTTATGGGGTGGAATTGCTTATCAGTGTAAATCGATCCAGTGACACGTGACAGCTTAGACGCTATGTAATTTGTGGGATCACCCCATGTGATTTCCTCGTTGTAAAGTACACCTAGTACTTTAAAGGAATCTACTACCTCTATTTTAAAATTCTTCAGGGTGATATCATCGTTAATATGAACATCCTTGTTTTTTGGACGGTAATTGGCACCCATAGCAATGGCCCCCATACTCTTGCACGCGACCCACGCGAACGCAGTGATGCGTCACTGTAATGCTTTCTTTATTCTTTACAGCTCTGTACACACATGGAATGGAATGCTGCGAATAAGTGTTAGTCTGCTTTTTTTTTTCAAAACTCAAATGTGCTCTCTCCTAACCCCTGCATTGTAAGTCGCCGTATGACCTTGGGATTGCTAGACTGCTCCTCGACTGCTAATTGAGTTAAAACATAACATTCGGTCACATAACGCGTTTAAACTTACACAAAATTTGTGAATCATACATAAAAGGAAAGCCCCTAGCTCGAAGTAAAATATACACCGAAGAAAGGGTTTTTGATGTGCAAAGACATATTGACAAAAAATGACCATATTTTTGGGTGCAAATAAAAGCTGAAAAGCTGAACCATATAGGTATGTATAAATAGATAATAGCTCATGAGATGGGAAAAACATAAGTAATTGAGGCATGCCCAAGATTTAGAAACATTTTGTTGTGGAGAAGCCAAAAAATACCCGCCGTGGTTGCTTAGTTGCTGTGGTGTTTGGCTCTGACAACGAGGTCGCAGGAGTGAATTCCGGCCACGTGCCCCTGTTTCGATGGGGGCGAAATGCGTAAATGCCCGTGTACTTAAATTTAGGTGCACGTTAAGAAACCCCAGGTGGTCTAAATTTCCGGAGTCCTCCACTACGGCGTGCCTCATAGCCAGAAAGTGGTTTTGGCACGTAAAACCCCATATTTTTTTAGGCCAAGAAATAACGGCGCCAAAAGAAAGTAAAAACAGTACTATGTCCAATAGAAAGCTTTAAGAAAGTACACGGTGAATATCTGCGGCCAGTCATACACACGAAACTAATACGACTTCTTTCTCATCAGTGAACTTGCAAATTGATTAAAGGGGAATGTAGGTAGCCACGTGCACCGCGATGCTCTCGACCTGTGTGTGGCGATTTTCGTAATCAACGCTGGATATGGAGGCGTTGTAAGAAACAGTGCGTATGCGATTCATACGAGGCGTCAGCATCGACAGGAAATTTGAGGAATAAGGGAGCACGCTCTCAGCGTCGCTACACGCCAAAGAACTCGTATTTATTTCACATTTATAATTTCCACATATTTTCTTTGCAGTATATACATTCTTTGTATTGTACGTGCTCTTGCGCCATAAGATTTTGTTAGAAGTTACCACTTAGTCCATTCTTTTTGTTTATCATTTCTCACACGCCGTCAATCCACTTAGGTAGAAGCCCATAAAAGCAAATACCTTGAGCGAGGTGGGGTTATCGACTGTCACGCACTGCAAACCAGAACCGCACGCCCGACTTCCTCGTGCGCCTTCACATGTGCTTGAAAACCACTGCATTTGTTTCTTCTGGCATTCGACTACGTGCTCTTGTCATGAGCCGATGCACTCGCCACGGTGTAGGTTGCGAACACTTGGGAAAAAGCCCACCTGCATACCTCACGTATCGTGAGCATCGATTATACCTCGTTCCCTGGATGACAGCTGGCTGTCAAGCCGTCACAACGCTCATGGGCTTCGTTGTTCAGTCATGCCTAACCACTGAGGCAAGTTCGCGTACTTGGTTGTCAGCTGTCACTCCGACGAATCTTACCTGGATGTTTGCGAGGGCCGACGGCGCGATCACTGACAGCGTGGATGAAGAATGAGGGTCTAAGTGATGCGCACAGCGTTCGCTTCTGAACAGGCCTAACAGGATCGGCATGCGCTCAACCACTGTTTGTACTTGTGCTTCTTTTTTTAGCCAGGCGTGTTCCGTGAACCATGAAAAGGAAGAAGACTATGGTGCCACGACATGCCCGTTCGCGTTTCAATATCCTGGCGCAAAAAAGCAGTGCTGACGCCGCATATTGTGCGTAGGGTGGATTACTGAGGTATATTTAACAATTAAATAAAACGATGATGCAATAGATAACGAGGGAGCCCCCACTTTTATAGAAATTAGACAATGTCGCTTGCAAGGCGATGAATAGTTGAATACCTAATTGACAAACTGTTCGGGTACTTTACACAATTGAATGCTTCAGATATTTCTAATCATTATTTTGCCCTGAAAATCAAGAGCTGGTAGAAGCTGCAGTAAATTTGAATAACCCTCCATCCACCCCGCGTTTGAGATGGCAGAACAGTGAACTCAGAGGCGACTTCACATCCAGCTCCAAATGAGTAACATCAAAATAAATCATATATATCCAATTTAAAAACAAACTGCCTAACTTGAACGAGAGTACTGGTAGTTCAATGGTACGAATAGTAGTAAAACTGGATACATATGAGCGAGAAAATAACCTAATAAACAACATATCATGTGTTCAGGGAAGCATACGTTAAGACAGAAGTATTGCATGGTTCTGGTACGTACGAGGAGCGATAAAACATTTTTGCAACCTGGCTATGAGCAAGACTATCCAGCCATATATGGTCCTAGTGCCCAGATACTGCATTCGCTATTCTTCCGGATGATCTAGTTGAACACGGTGTCCTGCCACGTTTGTAAGCACGAGTACCAGAGCTTGATAAGTTTTTTGTACAAAGAAGTGAACTTTGTCTTCATAATTCACATGAAAATGGTCAATGTGTGTGACGGTGAACGCCATTCCTTTGCAACAGTAGCTGGTTGTTTCCGTGTGCGGTGACGCGGATGTACATGGCGACCCGATGTGAGGGCCATACATCACTTCAACAAATTAGGATCTATCGGCTCGAGTCTGAAGCCTTACCGTAGGCCATGGTCAAATTATTGCATACTTCAGACTGTTTAAGGGCAAGTGAGAGAGGGGAACAACTAAGTGGACGGACGCAGGCGCTTCAGCCTATCCACTTTCCTAACCTCGTCACAGATTCACAACACGGTTTTATTTTGAAGCAATTACCAGTACCGTCTCCTTCGGAAACACTCCTGCGATACACGAGACAGGCAGCCGAGGCCGCAAACTGGTCACTGTGCCTCCCTCCAGACGCGACTAGTGAATTCGCTGTAGGCGCTGAAAGCTTTTTCCTTTACTAATTTTCCTTTTTTTCCGACACTACTTTTAAATGCTGTTCCATTCTGCCGAAAATATATCGAGTACCTAGACGCGTTCATAGCCGCCTGCGTACGGAAGACTCGGAAACAACGATGTTAGAACCATTCAAAAATACTATGCCATACCACCTGCCACGATCACCAAAACCCGCATACCACGTATAATTCAAGCGTGTTCTGAGGCACTTGTGGTATACTACATGGACTTTAACTGACTCTACCGACATGCCTCGCAATGACTTTCTGATTAGAGCCCCCCCCCCCCCCCCCCCAATGAAAAAAAAAGTGCGACGCTAAACGTAGAGAAAAAGTGATGCGTAGATTTGCGGCAGCATGCAAGTAAATACCGTAAGGTCAACAGATGCAAAGTTCACAGATACATTTTCATCAAATAAAAATAAAATTCGTAGTTTGCGTTCAGTTTTTCTTCTACATTTGCACTTGTTTTTTTTTTGGCGGGTTTCCATTTGTACTCCTGTAGATCACGAGCATGTATTCGCTACTGTGAAAGGTTGTCGGTACGCCTGTAATGTTTGCCTAGCCGAGTCCACGGCCGTCTGCGCACGTGCGATGTCGGAACTACTACGCCAGAACCGTTTGGAAATCGTTTTATATTGAGTTACCCATCCCGATCAGGAAATATCTATCGCGAATAAATAAAACCAAAGAAGCTTTTAGGCATGTAGGGCCCTCTGGGCTTTACTTGCCGGCGATGAGGTAGCCTTGCCGACTATGGGATAATCTGACTTAGCTATGGCGAATGCTCGGTCGCCATAGTGGCAAGTTCGAATCCCTGTGTGACGTTTTTTTGACGAAAGTGAGCTTGAAATTCACCTCCTCCAGTGCACAACATCTGCAGGCTTTGAGTGACGCCTATCGCCGGCAAAGGATGCTGAGAGCGAGTGGAGCTAGACTAATCAAGGTACAAGCAAATTAGGAAGGCCCACTAAGCTTCAAGAAGACACTCCCCCACCAGAACAGGAATTGGCCTCCCTGGTGCAATCATCAACCACTACGTCCCGAATGACTCACTCAATTACCCAATGGCCCTCAGCCCCCAGCTGCTGTCGAGCGCCTGACCAAGGCGGTGGTCAGACCTGTAACGCACCAGAGACTGCTAAGGATTTCTGGGTCCGCACAGGTCGCCAATGGATACTGACCCTTGCAACGTTTAACACAAGAACCCTCTCGAGGGAGGCTAGCTAAGCAAAGTTTTTTGAGGAACTATCAGACATTGTTTGGGATATCATCGGCCTTAGTGAGATTAGAACTGGTGAGGCCTATACATTGCTGAATAATGGACATGTCCTCTGCTATAGAGGTCTCCTAGGTAAGAAGCAATACGGGGTACGATTCATAATTCATAAGGACATTGCGGGCAACGCTGACGCATTTTACAGCATGAATGAGAGGGTGGCTGTAGTCTTATTCAAACTTACTATGACGTATAGATAAAAGGTAGTACAAGATTACGCTCCAACATCCAGTGACCATGATGAGGAAGTAGATCAGTTTTACGAAGATGTTGAATTAACAATGAAAAACGTGGAAGCTTAGTACACTGTAGTAATGGGAGACAATAATGCAAAAGTGGGGAAAAAGCAGGCTAGTGAACAAGCAGTTGGCAACTACGGCGCCGATTCTAGGAACGCTCGAGGAGAGATGCTGTTAGAATTCGCAGAAAGGTATAAGCTTCGAATAATGAACGACTTTTTTAGGAAGCGTAGCAACTGAAAGTGGACCTGGAAAAGCCGTAATGGGTAAACAAGAAACGAAATTGAACTCACTATTGATCATTGCGTAACCTGGTGCCCGGGGCACACAGGGATAGCGGGAAACGGACGGGCGGACCGCTTGGCTCGAGGCATGACAGGCCGAGCCGCGGGTCACACCAACCAAGAAAACACCTCGACACCCCGTGCGCCGAGAGAAATCTTCGAATTACAACGACTGTGCGGGCGAACCGAAGCCCTTCCCCACCCGGACCTAAACAGGGGGCAAGCACGGGACTGGCGCCTCCTGCAAACAAACGTTTTCCCGCATTTACACAGGCCACACAAAATGTACCCCGACAAAAACAGGGACAAATGCCAGTGGTGCGCAGCAACACAGAAACTAGAACACATAACAATCCAGTGCGTGTTACGTCCGGCAGCTGCCACCTCGCCGCTGCTAGCCAACAATCGCCATAACTGGTCCTGGGAGGCGCGAGTCGCGGAAGTGGAATTGGAAAGCCAACTGGTGACCCTTGACCAGGTCCGGCGAGCCGCTGTAAATAGTGGGACCTTGGAAGAGGGGCTGCACGCCCCATAACCAAACAACCTCTACTACAATAAACGTTTACTCTCTTTGACTTCGTACTATCTGCTGATTCCAGCATAGTGCAGGATGTAAAAATGATAGGTATGGTAAACTGCAGTGATCAAAGGTTAGCGAGGGCTAAGATTCATCTCAATTTGAAGAGAAAAAGAGCGAAATTGGTAAAGAAGAAACAGGTGAAACTAGAGGCAGCATGGGTAAAAGCAGAGAAATTTAGGCTGGTACTTGCAAACAAATATGCAGCCTTAGAACATAAAGATGATGATGGCATAGAGCGAATGAATCAAACGGTAAATAGGCTGGCTTCAGAGGCAGCAATTGAAGTGGGAGGCAAGGCCCCAAGGCAACCAGTAGGCAAGCTCTCCTCAGTAAGAAAAGGACCTAATAAAGAAACGACAAAGAATGAACGTGTCCAACTCAAGAGATAAGACAGAATTCGTGGAACTGTCAAAATGAACAACAAGGCGAAAATAAGTGACATTCGTAAGTATAACATGTAAAAGACTGACGGACCCGTAAAACATGGACGCAGCCTGAAATCACTGAGAAAGAAACTTGGCATAGGACAAACCAAGATGTATGCACTGGAAGATAAGCAGGGTAATATCATCAGCAATTTCGAAGGTATAATAAAAGCAGCGCAAGGATTCTATACTGACTTGTACAATACCCACAGGCGTCAGGGTACCTCCATTACAAACACTAATGAACAGGATACGGAAACTCCTCTTATAACTAGCGATGAGGTAAGAAGGGCTTTGCAAGACATGTTATTTGGATGAGCGGCAGGAGGAGATGGAAAAACAGCCGATTTAATAAAAGATGGAGGAGACCTAATACTTGGAAAACTGGCGGCTCTTTATACAATGTGTCCATAGACTGCAAGGGTCCAAGAAAACTGGAAGAATGCAAACATTATACTAATGGACAAAAAATGAAGACGTTACAGAACTGAAAAATTATTGGCCCATTAGCTTAATCTCTGTTTTATATAAAATATATACCGACATTATCCCTAATAAAAAAGGTGCACATTGGATTTAGGTCAACCAAGGGAACAGGCTGGCTTCAGGAAGGGATACTCTACAAGGGCTCACATCCATGTCATTAATCAGTTTATCGAAAACTTTGGAGAGTGCAATATGCCTCTCTATATGAATTTCAAACAACGAAAAGGCATTTGACTCAATAGAGATACCAGCAGTCGTAGAGGCATTAAGTAATTAAGGAGTACAGAACACTTACGTAAATACCTTGGAAATATCTACACAGGTTCCACAGCTACCTAACTTCTACACAAGAAAAGCAGGAAGATACCTGTAAATAAAGGGTTCAAACAGGGAGCCGCAATGTCTCCAATGCTGTTCACGGCTTGCTTGGAAGAAGTATTCAAGCTATTAAACTGGGGAGGCTTAAGAGTAAGGATCAACATCGAATATCTCAGCAACCTTCGGTTTGCCGATGACATCGTTCTATTCAGCAACAATGCAGACGAGTTACAACAAATGATTGAGGACCTTAACAGGGAGAGTGTAAGAGTGGGGTTGAAGATGAGCAGGCAAAAGACGAAGATAATGACAGATAGCCGGGCAAAGGAACAAGAGTTCAGGATTTCCACTCTGCCTGTAGAGTCTGTGAGCTAGTACGTTTACCTTAGCCAAATAATAACAGGGAGCCCTGCTCATGAGATGGAAGTTCATAGAAAAATAAAAATGGGTTGGATCGCATACGCTAGACATTGTCAGCTCCTGACTGGAAGCTTACCATTATCATTGAAAAGGAAGGTATACAATCAGTGCATTTTACCAGTGCTGTCATATGGGGCAGAGACTTGGAGGCTGAAAAAGAAGCTTGAGAAGAAGTTAAGGATCACGCAAAGAGCGATGGAACGAAGATTGCTAGGCGTGACATTAAGAGACAGAAAGAGAGTGGTTTGGATCAGAGCGTAAACAGGTATTAGCAATACTCTAGTTGACATCAAGAGAGAGAGAGAGAAAACATTTATTAGGACCATCGAGGTCGAGTGGGTGGTGTCCTCATTCCAGGGCTCCACTGGCCATGGCTGCCCGACGTTCTTGCTGGACGAGAGCTTCTTGTCCCACCAGGGTATCGCCGGTCAGCTGTACCTCCCACCGCTCAAATGACGTGCTAGGCGTCTTTATGTGTTGAGGGTTGCCCCCGCACCCCCACGAGACGTGCAAGAGTGCAGGGCGCGTGTCGTTGCACCAGGGGCAGATGCCGCGATATGTTTGTGGGAGCATTTTACTGTATCTGTGTAGGCTTGGAAATGTGTTGGTCTGAATCAGTCGGAGAGCTACGGCATCTTCAGTTTTGAGCTTACTTTGAGGCGGAGGATAAATCCTGCGGTTCAGTCGCTGGATCTCGAGTCCGTCGCAGTAATTGGACGGCATAAGCATGAAGGTAGAGGTTGGGTATTGATGAGACGATTGGTGTTGCCCCGCTCGGTTGATAAGCGCTCGAGCTAGGGCGTTTGCCCTTTCGTTCCCCTGCACACCCGCGTGGCCCAGCGTCCACGTGATTTGATGGTATCCTTGCAGCCTCGGGCGTGAAATCTGAGCCACCAGCAGCGGTGTTCACCCGTGGGTAAAATTACGGCAGGCCTTTTGCGAGTCACTAACGACATGGACTTCCCTGCCTACCCTGTCTTCTTGCTCATTGCCAGCACCGCGGCTATGGTCTCAGCCGCAGCTGGTGTGTCGGCCCTACGAAGGCCGTGATGGTCAAGGAGTTGTCTCTCCCGTTCACGGCGGCTACCGCGAAGAGGCCCCCTACAGGGTACACCGCCATGTCCACGTACGTTACGTACGGGTCACCCTTGAATTGTCGGTGCTGTCTGACGACGCGAGCCTTGCGTCGTCCTTCATGAAGTTCATGACTTATGTTCTTCGGTATCGGGTTTGCCTTGATCTTACCTCTTACCTCAGGCGGGAGCTATCGTTGGCCATTGAGGGCACGGAGCTCCGTTGCCATTCCGGTCCGCTGGAAGATGGCTCTGCCCGCCGCCGTGTTCTGTAGTCTGGCCTTTTGCGAAGACGTAACCGCGTCTGACAGCTCGGCGAAGGTTTTGTGGATCCCGAGAGCCGCTAACTTCTCGTTTGAGGTGGTGACAGGGAGACCCAGGGCCATTTTGTACGCGCCTCTGATGATGGCATCGACTTGTTCTTGGTCGCGTTTGTTTAGCGAGTGATAGTGATACAGCATGCTATACGTTATTCTGCTCATCACCAGAGCCTGGACGAAGCGAAGCGTGTCCTCTTCTCACATGCCCTTGCGGCTTCTTGTAATTCGTTTTATAATCCGCGAGATCTGGTTGATGGCAAACCTTAGGTTTTGGATGGTGTGGTAGGCTTTTAGGTTGCTCTGGATCCAAAAACCCAGAATCCTAGTCTTATTGCCTTCCGTGATCTTCTGGCCCTCAAGATAGAGGTCGATAGGGTGGGGGGCTTATAGATTCCTCCTCCGTGCACCCGGATCAACTCGGGCACGCAACGCGTCCCGCTCGCTGCCGGAAATCTCTCCACGGCCGTCGCGGCCTCGTGAAGGGTCGCCTCTCTTCGCACTACGGAGCCCTTGGTGGCCCAGAGCGTGATGTCGTCCGCGTACAGGGTGTAACCTAGGTCGGGGATCTTCCGCAGCTCTTTGGTGAGCGCTAGCATCGCGACGTTGAAGAGAATCAGGGAGATTATCGCTCCTTGCGGTGTTCCTTTGTTCGGCACGTCGATCGTATCCGATCGAGCCCGGCCTATTCCTATGGTTGCCGTCCGGCCCGTCAGGAAAGATTTAACGTAATTAAATATGCGCTTCCCGCAGCTGATGTTCAGTCCCTTAAGAATGGCCGCGTGAGAGACGTTATCGAACGCCTCTTTTAGGTCGAGTGCGAGCAGGAGGTGTTCTCCCATCGCGATGCCCTTGAGAACTTCTCCCCTTAGAATTAGGAACGCATCTTGCACAGAAAATCCCGGCCTGAAGCCAAGCATGGTGTGCGGGAAGAGGTCACCGTCCTCTACGTAATGTTGGAGGCGGGTTTCGATGACCCTCTCGTGCAGCTTGCCGAGGCACGAAGTCAGCGAGATGGGACGCAGGGCGTCGATCGCCGGCTTCTTGCCGGGTTTGGGAATGGTCACGATTTCCGTGTATTTCCACTCGTTCGGAACGTCGCCCTTGCTCCAGAGTTCCTCGTTTAGGTATTCGCTCAAGTCCTGGATGTGCATCGGGCTCAGGCTACTAATCATGGCATTCGTGATTTTATCAACTCCGCGAGCAGTGTTGCGCTGTGAGACTCGTGCCACGGCATACACCTCTTCCTCCGTGATGGGAGCGTCCAGTTCTGGTCTTGGTTCTCCTTCCTATTTTAGAAGGCAGGGTTGTATGGGGTCGCTACCCAGGTATCTGGTCTTTAGGGTGTCAATCAGATCCTGGTCGTTTCCGGGGAACTTGTGAGCGATTTTTAGAAGCGTCCGACTGGTTGTCGATTTCGCCTTGTCGGGCTCGATCAGGCAACGTAGGATGGCCCACGTCAGCGCCGTACTCAGGGTACCCTTGAGCGAGGTGCAAAACTGTACCCAATTTTGCTGCGTTAGCACGTTTGCGTAATTTCTGGCTTCGTCTGTTATTTTCTCGATTCGTAGACGTAGTTTCCGGTTTAACCACTGTCGCTTGCACTGTTTGAGGAGGCCCTCACGGGCTTCCCGCAAGTGTAAGAGCCGGCGGTCGACTTCGGGCGTCTCTACCGTGCGCAGAATGGTTTTAGTGGCTTGGATGTGAGCGTCCCGGAGGTGCTGCATCCATTCCGCTATGTACGGTATACCATTTTCGGGCGTGGGGTACTGCCTGAAAGCCTCCCAGTCAGTAAGCCTTATGTCGCCAATTGTTCTCTTGAGTTTCGGCATGGCTTCCGAGACGCTGAGGATGTAGTGATCACTGCCCAATGTTTCGCCCAGGTGCGCCCAAGAGTATTCCCTTACGTTTTTGACAAATGACAAGTCCGGAAACGCGTTTCGACTTACACTGTTGCCTACTCGGGTTGGTTGGAGGACGCTGGTTATCAATTCAAGGCCCATTTGGTCAACCGCATCGAGGAGCGACCTCCCCTTTTGCGTGTCTTGTCGGTAGCCCCAAGTCGTGTGCCTAGCGTTCATGTCTCCCACCACCACCAGCTAGTTGCAGCCAGCGGCTCTCACGCTGTCGTAACTGATGTTGTGGAAGTCGTCTTTCTGAGCCCTCGGCGGACTGTACAAATTCAGGATGAAAGTGCTACGTCTAGCCCTCTTCTGCGGGAGGACTTTCACTAGTACGTGATTAGTGTCATGATGTTGATAATGTTGTCCCATGGCCGTCACCGTTTTGTGAACTAAAACCACAACCTTGGGCGATCCCGCGTGTTTAATTACGTAGTAACCCAGTAGCCTGATCGGCTAGTTCCCGACCTCCTCAAGGCAGATGACGTCGGGGGGTATAGGGGATTTTAGATGAAGAGTTGGAGTGAACTTGCCTTCTTGATGAAAGAGCGACAATTCCACTGCCAGATATCGAGGTGTTTGGGCGGGCTGCGTGTGGTGTTATCCATTGCTGACGTTCATTCCACCGCCGTCGCAGTTGTCAGCGTCTCTGACATCACCCGTGTTGCTTATGCACCTGTACGCATTGATGCGTGGGTTGGTGCTCTCGTCGTCGACCCGCTTCCGCGAGCCAAACTCAAACTTGCGTATTCTTTAAGGGTCTTCATGGCTTAGTGTGTTCTCCTTGACTTTATTGCTTAATTCGCCCATCTGGTATAGCATCTGTTGTATCGTAGCATAAATGCCTTCGAGGGTGACTACACATGACTGGCCTGCCGCTGCCGAGGCCGCCCCGGGGAGCGATGAGGCCGTGGTAGTTCTTGAGGGGGGAGGAATCGAGATAGCGGGCTGGTGGCCTATCGTTCCGCTTTGCGGCCCTGCCTGTGTGTTGTTGCTTGTTTTGCTTAGCAACACCTTTAAGCGTTGCATGCGCTGGTTTAGGTCGTTAACCTGAGCCTTGAGTTTTTTATTTTCTTCCCTGATGTGCGTACATTCTGGGGAGCATTTGATATTTTCCCTGCTATTTTGAGCGGAGGAGGTACTAGACTGATTCCGGCTCACCTTGTTGTTGCTGATTTGGTTCTTCTTGTACGATTGCTTCTTCTGCTTCGACGTGGATGTCGAGATAGAAGGCTGCCGCTGTCCCTGCTTATCTCATAGCTTTGGCCACTCCGAGCACCATCGGCACATGGACCTGGACTGGGCCCGGGACATTGAGCGGCTCGCCGAGGATTCCGAGCTGAATCACCGCAGGCGGCTTCGCCTTGGCTTTCCTCCATTATTGTCGTTGTCTTCCTTCCTCCTGCCGGGTGGAGGATGATTTTTGGTGGTAGTGCTGTTGTTTTTTAGCTTTCGCTTGCACTCACGAGACCCCGTGGCGTGGGCTTCGTCGCAGACGACGCACTTTAGCGAGCACTCGTGGTTGTCCAGCGGATCGTGCGTCCCGCAAGCGAGACAGATCTTGATGTTCGGGATAGGACAAACGTCCGATCGCTTTCCCATGCGCTGGTACACGCAGCAGATTTGTTCTGTTGGCTTGTAGGGGTGGCACTCAGTCTCCCCTCCGTAGTAGTAGACGTATCGTGGAACTACGTGAGAGCTTAACGTGATCCCGGCCGTCTTAGTGTTTCCCAGCACGCGGGCCTGCACTATTTCCACACCTTCAGGCCTCACCCTAAGGTGAGTCATAAGCTCCTTGGGTTAGGTATCCAGGTCGATTCCATGAATTACGCACCGGGCCACTCCGCCGGTGCCGCAACGTAAGAATTGACTTCGTAAAGGTTCCCGCCCAACATAATCCGCGCGATCTTGCGCGCAATATACCCGACCTCCTGGTCTGGGGTGCTAACGATGATTATGTTACTCCATTATGTAACTCGCATTTATACCCACACCCAATCTGCTCTTTTCTTATCCCGTAACGTTACACCCATCATTCTTCTTTCCACAGCTCGCTGCGTCGTTCTCAATTTAAGCAGTATCCTTTCCGTAAGCCTGCAGGTTTCTGCCCCGTAGGTGAGTACTGGTAAGACACAGGTATTATACACTTTTCTCTTGGGGGATAATGACAACCTGCTGTTCATGATCTGAGAATGCCTGCCAAACGCACCGCAGCCAATTCTTATCCTTGTGATTATTTCCGTCTCATGATCCGGATCCGCCGTCACTACCTGCCCTAAGTAGATGTATTTCCTTACCACTTCCAGTGCCTCCATACCTATTGTAAATGGCTGTTCTCTTCCGAGACTGTTAAACATTACTATAGTTTTCTGCAGATTAATTTTTAGACCCACTCTTCTGCTTTGCCTCTCCAGGTCAGTGAACATGCATTGCAATTGGTCCCCTGAGTTACTAAGCAAGACAATATTATCAGAGAATCGCAAGTTACTAAGGTATTCGCCTTTAACTTTTATCCCCAATTCTCCCCAATCCAGGTCTCTGAATACCTCCTGTAAACACGCTGTGAATAGCATTGGAGAGATCGTACCTCCCTGCCTGACGCCATTCTTTAATGGAATTTTGTTGCTTTCTTTATGGTGGACTATGGTGGCCGTGGAGCCGCTATAGGTATCTTTCAGTATTTTTACATACGGCTCGTCTATACCCTGATTCCCTAATGCCTCCATGACTGCTGAGGTTTCGACAGAATCAAACGCTTTCTCGTAATCAATGAAATCTATATATAGGGGTTAGTTATATTCCGCACATTTATCTACTACCTGATTCCCATTACACCCTACCCTATTACTAGCAGATGACCCCCTAGTGCCATTTCCTAACCTCTTCGACTTTTTAGAAAAAACTGGTTATTTACACCAACTATAATGTAATGCAGGTTTACCTGCCCTAACGGTCCTTTTTATTTTGTCTTGTGACTGGCGCAGCATGGCCTTAGTTGCCTTTGTGCCACTAAACCCAAACTAACTAACTAACTAACCTGATTGATAGTGTGAATATGGCCTATTGTTGAGTAGCCTTTATGGAACTCTGCCTGGTCCTTTGCTTGACAGAACTCTAAGGTGTTCCTGATTCTATTTGCGTTTACCTTAGTAAATAGTTTGTAGGCAACTGACAGTAAGCTGATCGGTCTATAATTTTTCAAGTCTTTGGCGTACCCTTCCCTATGAATTAGGATTATTTTTGCGTTCTTCCAAGATTCCGGTACACTCGAGGCCATGAGGCATTGTGTATACAGGGTGGCCAGTTTGTCTAGAACAATCTGTCCACCATCCTTCAATAAATCTGCTGCTACCTGAACCTCCCCAGCTGCCTTCCCCCTTTGTATAGCTCCCAAGGCGTTCTTTTTCTTCTTCCGGCGTTACTTGTGGGATTTCAAATTGCTCTAGGCTATTCTCTCTCACATTATCTTCGTGGGTGCCACTGGTACTGCATAAATCTCTATAGAACCCCTTAGCCACTTGAACTATCTCATCCATATTAGTAATGATATTGCCGGCTTTCTCTCTTAACGCATACATCTGATTCTTGCCAATTTCTTGTTTCTTCTTCACTGCTTTAATGCTTTCTCCGTTCCTAAGATCATGTTCAATTTTATCCATACTATACTTCCTTATGTCAGCTGTCTTACGCTGGTTGATTAACTTCGAAAGTTCTGCCAGTTCTATTCTAGCTGTAGGCTTAGAGGCTTTCATACATTGGCGTTTCTTGATCAGATCTTTCGTCTCCTGCGATAGCTTACTGGTATCTTGTATAACGCAGTTACCACAGACGTTGGTAGCAAAATCCCTAATGATGCCCACAAGATTGTCGTTCATTGCTCCAACACTAACGTCCTCTTCCTGAGGTAAAGCCAAATACCTGTTCTGTAGCTTGATCTGGAATTCCTCTATTTTCCCTCTTAAGCCAGCTCATTGATCGGCTTCTTATGTACTAGTTTCTTCCGTTCCCTCCTGAAGTCTAGGGTAATTCGCTTTCTTACCATCCTCCGGTCACTGCAGCGCACCTTGTCGAGGACGTCCACATCTTGTAATATGCCAGGGTTAGCGCAGTGCATGAAGTTTATTTCATTTCTAGTCTCGCCATTCGGGCTCCTCTACGTCCACTTTCGGCTATCCCGCTTGCGGAAGTAGGTATTCATTATCCGCATATTATTCTGTTCCGCAAACTCTACTGATAACTATCCCCTCCCTTGCCTAGTGCCTATGCTATATTCCCCCACCGCCTTGTCTCCAGCCTGCTTCTCGCCTACCTTGGCATTGAAGCCGTCCATCAGTACAGTGTATTTCGTTTTCACTATACCCATCACCGATTCCACGTCTTCATAGAAGCTTTCGACTTCCTGGCCATCATGACTGGATGTATGGGCATAGACCTATGAAACCTTCATTTTGTGCCTCTTATTATGTTTCACAAGACCTGCCACCCTCTCGTTAATGCGATAGAATTCCTGTGTGTTACCAGCTATATTCTTGTTAATCAGGAATCCGACTCCTAGTTCTCTTCTCTCCTCCAAGCCCCGGAAGCACAGGACGTGCACGCTTTTTAGCACTGTATATGCTTCTTTGATGATTTGCTTCTGTATTTGCACTGTATTTGCTTCTGTGGATACAGCGGTGGCGTAGAGGTAGAACACCCGCCTGGCGTTCAAAAGATCCGTGGTTCGAATCCCGGTGGCGGCAATTTTCCACCGGATTAAAAAAAAATCCGCGTTTTGATAAAATTTCATAAACTGGCCTGGAGTGTGGCCTGATCCCGGTGACCATAACCGCTAACGCACTCCCTCAGCAGAGCAGGATTGGCCACCGTGGTGCAGTACATGGCCACAACCTCCTATATGAACAACACAACCAAACCCCGGCCCTCAGCTCCCAGCAGCTGTGAAACAACTGACCACGGCGGCGGTTAGACGTGCGACGCAGCAGAGGATGCTAAGAATGACTGGCTCCGGACAGGCCGCCATTGGAATATGAACCTGGCAACGTTTAACGCTAGAACGTTATCTAGTGAGGCGAGTCTAGCAGTGCTATTGGAGGAATTAGAGGGCAGTAAATGGGACATAATAGGGCTCAGTGAAGTTAGGAGGCCAAAAGAAGCATATACAGTGCTAAAAAGCGGGCACGTCCTGTGCTACCGGGCCTTAGCGGAGAGAAGAGAACTAGGCGTCGGATTCCTCATTAATACGAATATAGCTGGTAACATACAGGAATTCTCTAGCATTAACGAGAGGGTGGCAGGTGTTCTTGTGAAACTTAATCAGAGGTACAAAATGAAGATTGTACAGGTCTACGCCCCTACATCCAGTCATGATGACCAGGAAGTCGAAAGCTTCTATGAAGACGTGGAATCGGCGATGGGTAGAGTGAATACTAAATACACTATACTAATGGGCAAATTTAATGCCAAGGTTGGCAAGAAGCAGGCTGGAGACAAGGCAGTGGGGGAATATGGCATAGGCTCTAGGAAAAGCAGAAGAGAGTTATTAGTAGAGTTTGCGGAACAGAATAATATGAGGATAATGAATACCTTCTTCCGCAAGCGGGATAGCCGAAAGTGGACGTGGAGGAGCCCGAACGGCAAGACTATAAATGAAATAGACTTCATACTCTGCGCTAACCCTGGCATCATACAAGATGTGGACGTGCTCGCCAAGGTGCGCTGCAGTGACCACAAGATGGTACGAACTCGAATTAGCCTACACCTGAGGAAGGAGCGGAAGAAACTGGTACATAAGAAGCCGATCAATGAATTAGCTGTAAGAGAAAAAATAGAAGAATTCCAGATCAAGCTACAGAACAGGTATTAGGCTTTAACTCAGGAAGAGGACATTAGTGTAGAAGCAATGAACGACAATCTCATGGGCCTCATTAAGGAGTGCGAATTACAAGTCGGTGGCAACTGCGTTAGGCAGGATACCAGTAAACTATCGCAAGAGACGAAAGATCTGATCAAGAAAAGCTAATGTATGAAAGCCTCTAACCCTAGAGCTAGAATAGAACTGGCAGAACTTTCGAAGTTAATCAACAAGCGTAAGAAAGCTGACATAAGAAAGTATAATATGGATAGAATTGAACCTGCTCTCAGGAACGGAGGAAGCCTAAAAACAGTGAATAAGAAACTAGAAATTGGCAAGAATCAGTTGTATGCGTTAAGAGACAGAGCCGGCAATGTCATTACTAATATGCATGAGATAGTTCAAGTGGCTGAGGAGTTCTATAGAGATTTATACAGTACCAGTGGCACCCACGATGATAATGGAAGAAACAATAGTCTAGGGGAATTCGAAATCCCACAGGTAACGCCGGAAGAAGTAAAGAAAGCCTTGGGAGATATGCAAAGGGGGAAGGCAGCTGGGGAGGATCAGGTAACAGCAGATTTGTTGAAGGATGGTGGGCAGATTGTTCTAGAGAAACTGGCAACCCTGTATACACAATGCCTCATAACGTCGAGCGTACCGGAATCTTGGAAAAGCGCTAACATAATCCTAATCCATAAGAAAGGGGACGCCAAAGATTTGAAAAATTATAGACCGATCAGCTTACTGTCCGTTGCCTGCAAACTATTTGCTAAGGTAATCGCAAATAGAATCAGGAACACCTTAGACTTCTGTCGAGCAAAGGACCAGGCAGGATTTCGTAAAGGCTACTCAACAATAGATCATATTCACACTACCAATCAGGTGATAAGAGAAATGTGCGGAATATAACCAGCCCTTATATATAGCTTTCATTGATTACGAGAAAGCATTTGATTCTGTCGAAACCTCAGCAGTCATGGAGGCATTACGGAATCAGGGTGTAGACGAGCCGTATGTAAAAATACTGAAATATATCTATAGCGACTCCACAGCCACCATAGTCCTCCATAAAAGAGCAACAAAATCCCAATAAAGAAAGGCGTCAGGCAGGGAGATACGATCTCTCCAATGCAATTCACAGCGTGTTTAGAGGAGGTATTCAGAGACCTGGATTCACCTACTCATCTACGGGACAGAAACCTGGAAACTTACGATAAATGAGGACGACGCAACGAGCTATGGAAAGAAGAATGATAGGTGTAACGTTAAGGGATAAGAAAAGAGCATATTGGGTGAGGGAACAAACGCGAGTTAATGATATCTTAGTTGAAATCAAGAAAAAGAAATGGGCATGGGCAGGACATGTAATGAGGAGGGGAGATAACCGATGGTCATTAAGGGTTACGGACTGGATCCCAAGGGAAGGGAAGCGTAGCAGGGGGCGGCAGAAAGTGAGGTGGGCGGATGAGATTAAGAAGTTTGCAGGCACGGCATGGCCACAATTAGTAAATGACCGGGGTTGTTGGAGAAGTATGGGAGAGGCCTTTGCCCTGCAGTGGGCGTAACCAGGCTGATTATGATGATGACACAGGTAGTTCACTGGTAGTTCGAGATACACGCATGAATTTACACTTGTTAGCATTTAGTTCCATTAACCATGAATTGCACCATGCAGAAATGGCGTTAAGGTCAGCTTGGAGCCTGGTAGCATCCTCGTCGCGAGTTATTTTGGTGTAAATTACGCAGTCGTCAGCAAATAGGTGAATTTGAGATGAAACACAGGAAGGTAAGTCGTTAATATATATGAGAAATAGGAGGGGTCCAAGCACGGAGCCTTGTGGTACACCTGAATAAACAGGACTCAGATTAGATGTTACTTCGTTAGCTGAAACGAACTGTGAACGGTTACTGAGGAAAACTTCAAGCCAGTACAGAATTTTAGGCTCAAGATTTAGTTGTTGCAGTTTGTAGATTAATAAGCTATGGCACACTTTATCGAACGCTTTTGCGAAGTCCAAAAAAATTAGATCTGCAGCTGAAGAGTGGTCAAGCAATAGGTTTATTTTATGCGTGAATGATACTAGTTGGGTGTCACATGAGTATGTTTTGCGGAAGCCGTGTTGAAACTCAGAAAAAAAGGAGTTTTCTTCTAGGAAGTTGGCAATATGAGAAGACAGAACATGCTCGATAATTTTGCATGGTATACTTGTTAAGGAAATAGGCTGATAGTTCAGTGGGGAATGTTTTGTACCTGTTTTGTAGAGTGGAATCACCTTCCCCACCTTCCAATCAGCAGGCAGGGAACCATTGTCAAGTGATTGCTGGAAAATCTTTGCAAGAATAATGGAACAATATGTGCTAGTGTTTTTTAGAAACTTAGCGTTAATTAAGTCACAGCAAGGAGCGGACGAGAGTTTCAATGAGGCGATGATTTTTTCTATGCCAACCGGTTCGATTATTAAAGGGTGCATTGCGGCGTAGTCGTAAGATAGTGTAGTTGGGCGTGTTACATGAGCGTGTTTAGAAAAGTTACGCGAAAAAACGTCATTTAATACAGATGCGCAATCGGCAGGGGCAATTGCGGTATCGGTGCTATCAACAAGGGTTATGGCGTCGTCATATTTTGGCTTAATAGTGCGCCAGAACTTTTTCGTATCAGTAGTTAGCATGGAAGGCAATGTGTTATTTAAAAAGTAATCCTTACCTTGTTTAAGCGCTGTTATGTAGTTATATGTAGCGTGTTTGTAAGCTGCCCATCTTTAAGCGTTTCCCGATGTTTTGGCTAGTCTGTACAAACGTTTCTTTTTGTTTGACAGGCGCTTAATGTGGGTGTTGTACCAGGGAGCGTTATCATTGCAGGAAAGAGTGTAGGTAGGGATAAATTTTCTTGTTTGTTCACGAATTTTAGTAAGAAACATATTCCAGTTCAATTGAACACTGCGGTTATCGAAATCAGTCAGGAAAGTATCAAGGAGTATACAGAGCTCGTTGTTAATTGATTCAAAGTCAGCTTTCTTATAGTCGTGAATTGTCTTGATCTTTTTTTCTGATTTCGGACGTGAAATGTTGATGTTGAAATGGATAAGGGAGTGATCGCTTAAGAATGGTAAGTAAGTAATGTTCGAAATAAAATCGGGTCGTGTTGGTAACAGAAGGTCAAGGGTGTTAGCGACTTGTGGTGTGATTCTGGTGGACTGGGTTATCAGTTGATTGAAAGAGAACAGTGCGCACAAGTCAAGAAAATCTTTTGCTAACGCGGAGAACGGTTGTATCACGATACGTTCACTATGCCAGACTATGTTTGGAATGTTGAAGTCACCCAGTAGAAACAAGGGTAAGGAAGGATAGCGTGTTACGACGATATTAATTGTGTTTTGTAATTCGTTAGCAAAGGAGGCAACGTCAGTAGGAGCGCGATAACATACGCCCATTATAATTTTTACGTAGTTTATTTCGATAATTGCCCAGACTATCTCCAAGTTAGTAGCAATAGTAATGGGTTGAGAGTGTAGGTGTTTATTAATTGCCAGAAGAACACCGCCACCTTGACGCAACGTACGGTCGCAGCGATAAACTGAGAAGCCATGGGCGGTAGAGAAGATTTCGTGGTCTCTAATATGTGGGTGCAGCCAAGTTTCGGTAAGTGCAATAATATCTGGGTTAAAAGTGTCCACTGTGGAAGTGAATGAGTCGCGTTTGTTCTTGATGCTTCGAATGTTAGTGAAAAGGACAGATGCGGGATATAAGTGACTTCCACTGCCACTCGCGCTTCCCTATGGAAGATTAGGTGGCGCAGTACGCCGTTCGGTGTTAGCACGCGTGTGTTGTGACGTGCACTATGTCACGTTGTCTGTAACGGGATCGTACGTGTACTGCTTCTTGTTTACAACTAATTTGTTGTATCGAAGATGAAACAGGGGTTTGCCCGGTAACTGTTTTGCAAAGGAAATCAGTTTACTTCGGATATGGCGGGTGGCAGGTGAATAGTCATCACAGATCGTGATGTCTTTATCTTTTAGGAGCTTACGCGTGGAAAGCACCTTTTCCTTTACTTTGTAGTTGCTCAATTTCGCTATAATGGGGCGGCATTTATCGGGTGAATAGGAACCGAGACGATGAGTGCGTTCAATTGCCATGTCGGGTAGACTGCCGATGATAGCTGCTAGCTTGTTAATGATGTGGGCCTCAGAATCTTCCCATGATTCACGAGAATCAGGGATGCCATGAAAAATTAAATTGTTTCTTCGTGGTCTGTCCCCTAGGTCGTTGAACCCAGATTGCAAGGAAACAAGCTGGGTGTTGCACGTCGCTACAGATTTCTGGAGACCTGTGACGTGTTCCTTAAGCTGATCTAGTGAATTAGCTTTATCTTCAAGAGCATCCAGTCTTTCTTGGATGCAGCCAATCTTGCTTTCAATATTTTTTTTGGCTGTCTTTGATTGCTTTAACATCAGCAACCAATTCTGTCTGATGCTTTGAGGACTGAACCGATTGCAATTGAACGTCTTTCAGAAGCTGGAAAAGGACGGCCATTTGTTCCGAGGGTTCATCAGGTAGCGTCTGTGTATCAAGAAGATACTCTGAATGCGTGGTAGGCCCAGGATTAGTTTCAATGTCGCCACAGCAAAGCAATAACACAGACATATGGAAACATTCGCAAATAGTATCAAAAAGCACGTGTGGGCATGGAAGTAGCAGCAAGCAGAGATCATCGCTTTTTCTAGCGTACAGGGAAAAACGCTTGCACACCTGCGAAGTGCCAAAAGGCGGGAGGTGAGCCATGATGCTGTTGCCACTCCCGCGCCCACTGAAGACGGTGTCGAACGGCCGGGAGTTTAAGTAGGCACCAAGGGTTGACGTCACCGTTGATCACGTAGATGCGCAGTAGATTGGGCAGGGCAGTCCGGATGGGTTCAGTAGCGAGTAGTCTGGGAAGTGATGGCCGGCGGGTTCGTCTGGTGGTGCAGCATATTTGGAACGGTCACCTAAGTCATCAGAGGCAAGCGCCGACCACAGAAGAAAGGATGCCAGGAATGCCTGCGAAGTGCCAGAAGGCGGGAGGTGAGCCATGATGCTGTTGCCACTCCCGCGCCCACTGAAGACGGTGTCGAACGGCCGGGAGTTTAAGCAGGCACCAAGGGTTGACGTCACCGTTGATGACGTAGATGCGCAGTAGTTTGGGCAGGGCAGTCCGGATGGGTTCAGTAGGGAGTAGTCCGGGAAGTGATGGCCGGCGGGTTCGTCTGGTGGTGCAGCATATGTGGAACGGTCAGCTAAGTCATCAGAGGCAAGCGCCGACCACAGAAGAAAGGATGCCAGGAATGCCTGCGAAGTGCCAAAAGGCGGGAGGTGAGCCATGATGCTGTTGCCACTCCCGCGCCCACTGAAGACGGTGTCGAGCGGCCGGGAGTTTAAGTAGGCACCAAGGGTTGACGTCACCGTTGATGACGTAGATGCGCAGTAGATTGGGCAGGGCAGTCCGGATGGGTTCAGTAGGGAGTAGTCTGGGAAGTGATGGCCGGCGGGTTCGTCTGGTGGTGCAGCATATTTGGAACGGTCAGCTAAGTCATCAGAGGCAAGCGCCGACCACAGAAGAAAGGATGCCAGGAATGCCTGCGAAGTGCCAAAAGGTGGGAGGTGAGCCATGATGCTGTTGCCACTCGCACGCCCACTCTTACTTAGGCAATACTTAGGCAAGTGCAGCAATCAGGGACTGCTGAACGAGCGGAAGGAAATAGTAACCGAGAGACAGAAAGACCAACAGTGATAACTTATATCCACCGGTTGTCGTACAACCTAAATAAAATTGCCCGCCGAGGTAACACTGATGTTTTTTTTTTCAGCACTCAACAAACTAATCAGCCTGGGCCGGAAAACAAGACCAGAAAAGAAAGAAAGTGCCCTTAGCTGCCAAGTTAAACACAAAAAGTACCCGCCGTGGTTGCTCAGTGGCTATGGTGTTGGGCTGCTGAGCACGAAGTCGCAGGATCGAATCCCGGCCACGGCGGCCGCATTTCGATGGGGGCGAAATGCGAAAATACCCGTGTGCTTAGATTTAGGCGCACGTTAAAGAACCCCAGGTGGTCAAAATTTCCGGAGTCCTCCACTACGGCGTGCCTCATAATCAGAAAGTGGTTTTGGCACGTAAAACCCTAAATATTATTATTAAACACAGTAAGAAGTTTAGAGAATGTAAGACATCAATTATATATCGTATACCCTTATCGTGTGTGAAGTATTACGTCGGACAGTCGGGCAAATGCATTAATAATAGACGTCGCAAACACAAAAATAAAGTCGACAAACTTGTATCAGATGGGTTTCTCTCCCTTCATTGTAAGCAACATAAATACTCCCCTCTGTTCGAATCGACGATGATTACCGGTAGAAATATGTGCGAACTCACTAGACTTATAATAAAAGCCGACCAGATTGATGCCCTAGGGGATTGATGTATCAGCAAACCATCATTGGCTCTCTCGGAAAAAGAACATACATTTTTGCGCATGGATTAACATATCACAAAAATGATTCGCTTTGATTGTTAATCTGTTCACGTGGCTGTGATTCATGTTGGCTGAGTGTATAAGTAATACCTGGTTTTCGATAATAAGCATTGTTGGAAGTTAGCGCTGTGTGTGTCCATATGTGTCTTATTTTGTGCCGTCTTTTAAACGCGCTACCTTACTCCCCTTGAAGGCAGTTCGAACCTCTAGCTAACTTGTGTTAAATTCGTACAATAAAACTGCATTCAGCTGTGCGCTTGTATTGACGGTTGTACCGGTTTGAGAGCATACTGTATCCGATACGGCAAGAAAGCGTGTTAGGATACGGAACTAAACGTTCGAGAAAATAGTTGTGGGTCACTACTTGAGGTCGCTACTTTCTTCCTTGCATGCAGGTTTTTATTGTAATGACCAAAGAAGTTCTTCACTCTGGCTGATCTGCTGTGTTTCCTTCGTGTAACTGCTTGCGATGCAGCAAGACGTTTTGCTTCGAATGATGTCCGGGCAGTCAAGGCATTCGTGTCAGTAAGCAAGCTGTAAATGTTTTATCAGTTCCGAAAAAAAAATTGAACACACAAGATAACCGGATCCAACTGATGATAACTGGATGTCATTTCATTCCAGACTGTATTTTGCGAATAATTCAGTTGTATTATTAAATCGGAGCGTAGATATGCATGGAAATCAAATTGTATTGATACTCAGCAGGAACAAGGTAACTTATCATTTATCTTTTCATTAATCATTTAATTAATCATTTTCTTTTACTGAAAGACTAGTTGGTGTTATCCTGATGGAGCTGAGAAGAGGTCTGCTGCCTGCAATGGGTCCATCTCTCTCAAGTTATCGCAGTATTCTTGCTATCAAATTGAGTGGATTTTTTTTTCTCCTAGGATTTTGCTACCTCAATCATGACCATCTACTTAGCTGTGCAGGTGATCACTGGTAGTGGCATTGTAGTGCTGGCGGACAAACACCCCTTCATTATTGCTACACAGATGACAGACTGTAGCTGTGAAAGTATGCGAAGGTGTCAATATATAAGCCAAATCAGGTTCTCCGAGTTAATATGTTAATATATTGATGTCATTGGATTCTACCTTAGCAGGAAAAAATGCTAAACAAGGAGAAGTAATTTTAATTTGCGCTGGCTAAGTGGTGCAAGCAAATAAATTAAGCTGCTAAACATGCAATGGGACATTTGTAGATTTGTTCTGCAATGCTGCAGTCCTGAAAAGCTTTAGAGTTAAGTGATATCAGAATACTTTCTCTGTAAAGCATGCAGCAATGTTCAGCATTGTAGGAGGCTGCCCCAAACAGAGGTTTATTTGCTGTGAAGTTAAAATGAGGTTCCTGTTAGGGTGACTATATAAAATTTGCGCTTTTGTTCTATTCTTCAGGCAGATCAGGCAGACATAGATGGGAAAATGTATTTGTTTTGGACAATGGCAGTAATGCATAGGTAATAGTTGTACACATAGATATTACATTGCTATTGTTTAACCAAGTGGTGCCCCGCCATGCCAAAATTTATAGGGATCGATAAATGTATTTGACTTTGTCTATACCACCCTGCACACTGGTGCATCATGAAAATGTATCACGCTGGAGATCTAATGCAGTTTACCAATTTTCATGAATATAATGCAAGACTTTTTTTTCAACAGTTTCTGGCCTCATAAAGCACTTCACGTTATATTCTTGTTGGCGACAAGGCTATAATGCAGTTTTCTTGCTGCATATTTTCTGGCACTTCAGAGTGCGGCGACCTAAACCACTGGGCAGAAATACGGGAATCACTACCGCATGTGGAGCCGTGTTCAAACACACGAGGAAACACGACCTTGCCTTGTTTGACAGTGTCGCGGGCACTTCAGAAGAACTTCCGGTCCAATCACCTTGTCGGCATGCAATCGCCATCCACTTTTAGGCGTTGCTTTTTCTTTCATTTTGGCTACACATCTCATTTTAAACCTATATACACATTCTTGTTCTAAAACACTCGTAGTCCTCCACTTGTGTTAGATTTGCAGTAGCATTATTTATATGCAAATGACCAGCGCTCCAATTTCCCTCTTATCGCACAGTAAGATACTAGTACCTAAACCATTCTGTATAGGAGAAAACCAAAGCTGAACTGCGGAACAGTACCAAGCAGGAGCCTCAGTGCAGTTTCAAGTAGACATATTGTATTGGTCACGCAGAGGTGCCCAGCGTACCTCTTTACTTGCTGCACAATTAAGCCTAGTGAAACTTGGATGTTTATGTAGCTTCAACCATGTGCTATTGGCCGTTGCTCATGCCCTCAGCAAATGTGGAAGATTATCATGGCATTTCTTTTTCTAAGTTTTCCTTTTGCAGTGGGATTACGGTACGTGTAAGTAGGAAACGAATCACGTAGGCGATCAAAAGCCAATAATTAGTAAGATTGGATAATTGTGCAGTTTGATGACTCAGAGTAAGTAGAAATACACCATAAACACGGCCCAATTAACTTTTACTTGACACAGGGCTAGAGCATACAGTAACCATACTGTATGTTCATACGGTCTCACGTAAATTTAAAGGGTATTGTAGCTTTCCAGTGCATGCTTCTATTGTTGCATTTGGTCAGAGGGCTGGTAACATGTTTCACATGTCTAGCAACAAGAGATAAAATGTGGCAGTTGTATTTTTTTATGATTTGATAAAATTTGTAGGCAGGTCCCTTAGAAAAATAACGCCATAAGATAAACGCAGTGACGGGACTTTCTCTGCACGTCTTGCAGGTTCAGAAATGTAAGGTAGGAGCTGTTGCCAAAGCTCCGACCAGATCGGAAAGCCAGTATAAAATGGCCCACACCGCTGATCTCTACTACAGGCGGTAGACAGCACATCGAGCACCATCGAGTGAAACCAACCTTGTCCCGGAAGTTGGCTCTTCATGACTTTGCAGCAGCACTGCGTCTGCCCAAGTGTGTGGCACTTCTTCCGCCAAAATACCTGCCTGTTTTGCCGTAAACTACCTAAGAAGGCCAGAACCGTGTTTCAAAAAGATGTTCAGACTTTTTTCATTGCAGCACCCATAGCGTCCCTGCATAAGTGGTGTTCACTGGACACACTGGTAAATGAGAATACACTTTATGTAGGAAAACCCTATCGTGTATGGGTACAGATTGTCGTAAAAGTGTTTACCAGACATATATACGCATCTCCTAAAATGTGAAATACCAGCAAGAAAGATTTTTACGGCAACAATATTATCATATCAGCACACAAGACGCTACATGACAACGCATTTACATTGGCTTCACTTGCGTTCGGCGCAACTGGCATCCAGCAAAGCATATTAGAGATCCGTGGTGCACAGTGTTTTGTGTCCTCTTTCTCGAGGCCAACTGAACACATGGTCTATTGCTTCCAAAGTAGAAAAACTGAGCACAAAGGTTCTGATCCCTGCCTTTTAAAGATGATGGTACTGGGCAAAGCAAGTTATGTGCCATAGTAGATTTGCGTGGGGCATGCCAGAAGCTCAAAAAGCTTGCTGATTGCTTGCAAAAGGCCAAGGTATTGTTAGCATCTTGAAATTCTTCTTGTACCCTCATAGATTATTTGTGTAGCGGAAACAGCTCTCACAACTAGAAAAACAGCCTTGGGAGCATGAAACACTTCACGAAACCATCTTCAATATAGAATCATGCGCCTGCATCACATAATTTCAAGGATGCATGAGTGAGCCCACTAGTGAAAACTTAAGAGTGTTCGTGATGTTTCCCATGCACTTTATCTGCAGGTCAACCCATATCGCGAGGCTCAAGCTGATGTTGCCTTTAGAGGAATTGCGGCTGCGAGCTTGCTTGCTGAGAGCCGGCTTTTGAGAATGCAGAATCAGCTCAACACATTAAATGCCAGAGCACATGAATCTAACTTGCGATGACGGTGCAAACTACACCACGCGCACCGCTTGTTGGCATCGATAGCACTTGTGGTTTCGGTGACCTGTGCGACAAGACTCGCCGTAACCTACAATATTTAAGCTTCATTTCGATTTTTTATTTTTTCCTTTTCAAATGTATGAACCCGAACAGAAGCGAAATTATCTCACTAGAGGGGGATCGCGCAGTGCGGCCAAACCGAATGTGCGCGCCTGTCAATGGTGATCACTGGACGGCGCGCACTATATCTTCATTTATGCTTGGGCCACGCGCTCCGTTGTTCAAGTTTAATTTGACGCTGATAGTAGCTTGCTAGCATATCGCCGAGAGTCTTATTCATGCGCTCAATAAGACCATGCATGCGCGGGTGGTAGGCAGTTGTCCTCCTGTGGCTTTTCCGAATGTGTTACAGAATAACGTGGGCGAGCTCCGCTATAAAGGCCGTTCCTCTATCGATGCTGAGGACCTCTGGCGCACCTTGTCACCGCAGGATGTTCTCGACGAAAAATTGCGCCATTTCTGCTGTGCGACGTTTCGGCAGAGCTTTCGTTTCAGAAAAGCGGGCAAAGTAGTCCGTCACCACCGAAGATACACTGATTTCCAGATGTTGACGTCGGAAAGGGTTCCGACAAATCCATCCCAATTTGCTGAAATGCTCGGCAAGGAGGCGCGATCGGCTATAGGTACCCTGCTGGCCTTGTCGGAGGTGTCTTGCATCGCTGACAATCTGAACATGTCTCGACGTAACAGGTGACTTCGGCGGTTAGGCGCTGCCAGTAATACTTGTCCTGTATCCTCGATAGCGTCCACGAGAATCCGAGGAGCCCAGCGGTCGGATTGTCATGTAGGGTGTGCATTACTTCTGAACGCAGAGCTGAGGCAAGAACAAGTAGGTAGTAGGCGCGGACTGGTGAGAAATTCTTTACGTGTAGGTTGTTTTGAAGTGAGAATGAAGACAACCCTCGACATTAAATTGCCTAGACACACCGTCGGTGTTCCCGTCCGAATACTGAGACGAGGCTTTTTAGGTCCGGGTATGCTCGTTGCTGTTCGGCGAAGTGTTCCGAGCTTACTTTTCCATGGAAGGCGTCGACATGTTCCTCCTCTCATACGGTATCCTTTCTGGTTCAGCAGGTTTCTTACAGTAAGGGAGACCTATCTATCTACAGACAGATTTCCTTAGCCTCTAGTTGCAGTAAACATTTAGGACATGTCGTCTACAAACATATTATTGAGTTTGTTGAGGACAACAGCGTTTTAGCAGTCTTCCAGCATGGATTTCGCAGTGTCCCCAGCACCACTACGCAAATTTATGAATTTGCTCATGACATCTGCCATACACTTGTCCTAGGCCTTGAAATCAATGCGATATTCGTAGACTTTTTCAAAGCCTTTGATACAGTTGTACAATTTAAGCTTTTGCATAAACTAAAATAGTATTTTAAATAGCCCTTGCCTAGTTAGCTGTACCTCTAGTTTTCTCTCAGATAGGTCCCAATACACTTGCTTGGATTCCCCAAAATCAACTACAGTAGCCGTTACCTCTGGTGTTCCGAAGGGTTAAGTTTTAGAGGAGCTTCTCTTCCTCCTGTATACAAATGACCTACCAACTAAAATACATCTTTACTCCGATGACTCTGCTATCTATTTCAAGATGGCCAGTCATGAACACCACGCCGTTCTGAATGAAGCATTTTCCAACTTTTGTACTTTGTGTAACCAGTGGCAAATGAATAACAATTTTCGCAAAACTGTCTCTATGCCCTTCTCGATACGTACCACACAATTGCGTCTCCTATATTGTTTCAATGATATTCCTCTAGAAAACGTTTCTCAATATAAGCGCCCTGACATTCTATTCACACACGATTTATCCTGGTCCAAACATATTGAAGTGACCTGTTCCAAAGATCTTGCACGTCTAGGTTACCTAAAGTGTTCTCTGCGCACAGCCCTCAAAGAAACTAAATTGCTCACTTATAAAAAACTAGTGCGGCCCATCTTGCATTACCCTTCTGCCATTTGCAATCCATACTGAAATCTAACATGAAAACCTCGAATCAGTCCAAAAAGGAGCTATTCAATTTATATGCCGCCGTTACGACAAGGGATTCTGCCCCTCTTCTAACCTTCCCTCTTTGAACCTCTTTTCGCCAGTGGAGCGAGGTAATATAGAAAGTCTTAAACTGTTTTACACCACTGTTAACTCTAAACGTTGCTCATCCTTTGAATACATTAGGTTGCTAAAGCTTCTAACACACGGAATTTTCATCCTGTAAATATACCACCCATGTGTGCCCGCATTGACAAACTCAAATATAGTTTTTTTTTTCCACGAGCCGTTGAATAGTGAAACTTCCCCCCAACATACGAAAATTGACATTTGATAATTTTGTTCAGGCAATCTCTCATTGATGCCCGTGATCCCTAGGACCATATATTATACACAATGCTTATTGTATTTTTTTATTTTAGTTTATTTACGTGTACCTTACTGGCCTTCGAGAAGGGATTGTGCAAGGGGGAAATACAGTAACATATTAGTATGGAATCGGGAAAAAGAAACGTCAGTATAACTAAAGGAATATGTACGCAACATGGAAAATTAATACGACATTAGCAAATGCAATATGTAGAACATAACAATAAACGGTAAACCAAATAACAAATTAGCATAAAACATTATAAATATTTTTGCATGTATACAGTAGTAAAAAAACTAGGATCACTGAAATTGTTTTGTTGACATGTAGAAAAATGCAGGAAAGAAATTAAAAGAAGGCAAGACGTGTTATGCATGCATATATGCACGCAATACACGCATATATGCATGAATTGTCATGATTTTTTTCTTTTTCGGAATATTCCTTACAATAGTGCTTTGCGGTGTACCTTGTAGCTTTGATTTGTGTACCCCCTTTGGCTGTGTGTGTGGGACCTTTGATTTTGTACCCCACTCCTGCGATAACTCGCTTACGGTTGCAGTATGTATAAATAAATAAAAAGATCTTGCGGTGGCGGGTCAGTGGGGGTGCGTGATGGGCAATCGGAATCAGAGTGTTTTCGTTCGGGCTTGTATACTACAGTGAAGTAATACTCTTGCATTCTGAGGATCCTCCACACTAGGCGTCCTGAAGGATCCTTTAAATTCACTAACCAACACAACGCGGGATGGTTGCTGACGACTTCGATAGGCTTGGCACATAGGTAAAGTCAGAATTTCGCTTTAGCCCAAATGAACGCGGGGCATTCCTTTCGGACTTTTGACAGCGACCGCCTAGCGTAAGCTACCACCCGTTCCAGTTCGTCTTTACTCTGCAATAGGATGGCACCAAAGCCTACGCTATGGGCGTCACTGCGGATTTCTGTATCGGCCTACTCTTCGAATTGGGCAAGTAGCAGTAGTGACTGCATGCGGCGATTGGGTTGTTTAAATTCTTAAAATTGAAACATATTCTGTCGGCCTGCCACGGTTTCCACCTGGGCTCGACATCACTCAACATCACGTTTAGTTGGATGTGTGAGCGGCTCAGCGATGCGTAAAAAGTCCTTGACAAAACGTTTGTATTATGCACAGGTGGCAAAGAATCTATGCACGGCCCTCTTGTCAACGGCCTGCTGGAACTTCGCAATGGCAGCTGTTTTCTGTGGGTCGGGACGGACTCCAGATTTGCTGATGACATGGCCCTGATGACTTGATGGCCTAGTACTGTCGAAAGCCGCCTGCGGTTATCGTAGATATTTCCGGCCACTACGATGATGTCATCCAAGTAAACAAGACAGGTCTGCCGCTACAATCCTGCAAACACTGTGTCCAAGACACTCTGTAATGTTGCAGGCACCGAGAACTGTCTGAATGGCTTGACCTTGAACTTGTAGAGGCCGTCTGGAATGTTGAAGGCGGCCTTTTAGCGGTCCCTCTCATCGACTTCTATTTGCCAGTAGCCAGAGTTGAGATCCATTGACGACAAGTATTTTGCGTTGTAGAGCCGATCCAGCGCGTCGATGACAATCGACGATAAAACGTAGCGTTCTTTCCTTTTTCTTGAACAAGAGAACAGGGGATGTTCACAGGCTGTTCGACGGCTGGATGACGTCGTCGGGAAGCTTTTATTGGACTTATCTTAAGGCTTCAAGTTCTCATGTCAAAATTCGGTAAGGGCTCTGGCCGAGTGATCAAATGCACTCTTCGGTTACTGAACTGGAAAAGTTCATTGCAGTCCTGCAGGACGTACACTCTTAGCATGGTGGCATTTATTAAAGGGGTATATTCTCACAAATTTGTGCCCCTCTTATTTATAACGTAAACATTCACCTTTACAAAGTTGAATTCAATTTAAACGTATGTAGTCATGTGCTTAAACTAGAGTTTACAATAACCTTTAACACTTTAACCTTTTGTATGGGCACACAGTATTGAGCGCCTTTGCCGAAATATGCAGGTAACTTTCTACAGTATACCGGTTAACGGGAAGCTGAAAGCTTTTCCAGAAAAAAATGAGTGAAGAGCAGTACGCCGTGGTTTTCAACCCTCTCAATTCGAATATCGCATCGAAGTTGAGCGAAAGAAGGCGCAAACATGTTTTATTTCGCCAACAAAAACATCTGGAAATCAGTGTATCTTCGCTGGTGACGGACTACTTTGCCCGCTTCTCTGAAACAAAAGCTCTGCCGAAACGTCGCACAGCCGAAGTGGCGAAATTTTTCGTCGAGAACATCCTGCTGCGACATGGTGCCCCAGAAGTCCTCAACAGTGGAGCTCACCCAAGTTGTTCTGCAACACAGTCGGAAAAGCCACAGGAGGACAACTGCCTACGACCAGCGGATGAAGGGTATTACGGAGCGCCTGAGTAAGACTCTCGGCGATATGCTAGGAATGTACGTCGACGTCGAACAGAAGACCTGGGGTGCGATCGGAGATCGTTTTTCGGCTCGTGCGTTCGGTTACCAGCGCGCGCGATGGGCCTGCTCCACGCCGACGTCACTACCGCGGGGCACAGCTATGTTTTTGGTTACGTCAAAATGAGGACACGCTTCTGTCAATCATCGTGCAACCGAGCACGTCGTCTGCTAAGCGCTGAACCCAACGGCAGTTGGGAAGTTTCGAGCGATCCCACACTCGTTACGCGACCGGCTTCTCATGGCGCATCAGGATGATTGGATTGGATCCAACGGGCGGCTGCGGCCGCAACATGGCACGCTCGGATCCAATCCATAGTTTATTTCGAGAAAATGGCGCTAGCGGTGAGAATTTCGGTTGTTGCATTGGCGTTGCTTGAGAAGGAACGAGAGCAGTGGAGGTGCGAAAGACGTTTGATGAAATGCCAGAAAGCGAATTCCGGCGTCGCTTTTTGTTTCTCGCAACAAATAGTGTGTTGGTTGTGTGGCGAATCCGACCACACTATCAGGTACCAGCGAGTCACTGGAATGTTGCTGTTGCCTCTTCAGAAGTGTGCCACCATTCCCGTCCTCTTCTTTTTTTCATTTTTTTTCATGGATTTGCGCGACACCACCTATGGACGACGCAGAGAAACCAATAGTTATAACCAATGGGCTCCACAGCCACCGTAGTCCTCCATAAAGAAAGCAACGAAATCCCAATAAAGAAAGGCATCAGGCAGGGAGATACGATCTCTCCAATGCTATTCACAGCGTGTTCACAGGAGGTATTCAGAGACCTGGATTGGGATGAAATGGGGATAAAAGTTAATGGAGAATACCTTAGTAACCTGCGATTCGCTGATGATATTGCCTTGCTTAGTAACTCAGGGGACCAACTGCAATGCATGCTCACTGACCTGGAGAGGCAAAGCAGAAGAGTGGCTCTAAAAATTATTCTGCAGACAACTAAAATAATGTTTAACAGTCTCGGAAGAGAACAGCAATTTACAATAGGCAGCGAGGCACTGGAAGTCGTAAGGGAATACATCTACTTAGGGCAGGTAGTGACTGCGTATCCGGATCATGAGACGGAAATAATCAGAAGAATAAGAATGGGCTGGGGTGCGTTTGGCAGGCATTTTCAGGTCATGAACAGCAGGTTGTCATTATCGCTCAAGAGAAATGTGTATAATAGCTGTGTCTTACCAGTACTCACCTAAGGGGCGGAAATTTGGAGGCTTACGGAAAGGGTTCTACTCAAATTGAGGACGACGCAATGAACTATGGAAAGAAGAACGATAGGTGTAACGTTAAGGGATAAGGAAAGAGCAGATTAGGTGAGGGAACAAACGTGAGTTCATGACATCTTAGTTGAAATCAAGAAAAATAAATGGGCATGGGCAGGACATGTAATGAGGAGGGAAGATAACCGATGGTCATTAAGGGTTACGGACTGGATTCCAAGGAAAGGGAAGCGTAGCAGGGGGCGGCAGAAAGTTAAGTGGGCGGATGAGTATAAGAAGTTTGCAGGGACGGCATGGCATCAATTAGTACATGACCGGGGTTGTTGGAGAAATATGGGAGAGGCCTGTGCCCTGCAGTGGGCGTAACCAGGCTAATGATGATGATGATGATGATGACTACGCAGTATAAGCGCGAAGTGCTCACGCCTTAGTGCGCCATCCAAGCGCTGGGCTCTTTTGATATCCAAGAGACCATAAGGGCCATTGTGCGCGAAGAACTGCGCAAGGTCTTGCCTTCGTCGCAGACTGAAATTGCCTCGATTACTCACATCGTGAAAGATGAGGTTCAGTGATCGCTGAGAGCTCCTCCTAATTACCGCAGCCCCAGCCAGAAGCGATGACCTACGCCGCCGTCGCGCGCCGTGAAGGTCCCCCTCCGCGACTGCGCCAGGGCCCTGTCACACCGCAGTTCCGTCGTCCGCCGCCGCGGCCATCAGCACGACCACCCGTCGCCCAGCGCACCTACGCGAGGAAGACGGATATTTGGAGCGCCCCCGACCACCGCCCGCTCTGCTACCACTGCGGCGAAGCCGGCCATGTGTACCGCCGATGCCCATACCGCCGCCTGGGATTGCGAGGATTCGCCGTCAACGCACAGCGCCCGAGGTAAGGTCAACGCTCTCATGACATCGCCAAGTACCTCGCCGCTACTCTGTGGAGCCCTCAACGACCGTCCCTTTCGCCGTCACCTGGCTGCTACCTGTAACCGCAGCGCTGACCTTACACTGGCCCAGCCCATGGCCAATCGGTGAGTCCACACCCGGAAAACTATAAGCAGCAACCGATGGAGGTGCGGTTGCTGTTCGTCGAACTGACGAAGATCCTCCACCACCGACGAACACGACGAAGAGACCATCTTGACGACATAATAACGATACGCCGCCGTCCCTACGAACTCAGGAAGCCAAGACTACACCGACGAAAGACGACTTGACGACGCGACGTTCCAATTCCAGTTCAACACGACGCAGCCGTGATCAGACGCCAAGGCCTAACTGTAACGCAAGAGAAAGAACCACCGACATCGACGTGCTTCTCGACGGCCACGCAGTCACCGCCTTAGTAGACACAGGAGCCGATTACTCCGTCATGAGTGGACCCATCACAGCCCAGTTGAAGAAAGTTAAGACTGCTTGGGAAGGCTCGTGAATTCGGACTGCTGGAGGACACCTCATCACGTGGACTGGAATCTGCATGGCAAGAATTACAATTCATGACTGGACTTACGCTGCAACCTTCGTTATTTGCAGCAGTGTTCACGAGACGTCATTCTCGGCATGGACTTCCTCAACCAACACGGCGCAATCATCAACCTGAAATCGAAGTCAATAACGCTGTCGGAAGATCAAGCGATGCCGCCGGAGAGCCCTCGTAGTCACCCCGCCTTGTGTGTGCTCGAAGATCAAGTGAGCATCCCACCTCGCTCCAGCATTGTTATCCCGGACGGCACCGAAACGCCCGCTGACGTAGAAGGCGTCTTCGAAAGCCACCAATGTCTACTGCTCGACCGGGAAATTTGCGTCGCAAGAGGGATCGCTTGACTGCACGAAGGAAACACGCGAGTGTTACTGACAAACTTCATCCAGGAGTTCAAGCACATCAACAAGGGCACGACGATCGCATACATCGAGGAAATTCTGAAAACCAGCCATGCGTTTGTCCTCTCGGATTCTGCCGCATTTACTCCGACGACCGTAGTTCCCGAGTCAGACTTCGACATAAATCCACGTGTCCCCGTGATTAAGCGGCAACAGCTCAAAAGTCTGCTTCGACGATACAAAGACTGCTTTTCGACGTCATCGAGGATTCGACAAGCACCAGTTGCAAAGCATCGCATAATAATCGAAGAGTGCGCTCGACCACTCCGCCAGAGCCCTTGCTGAGTTTCGACGCGAGAACGCGAAGCCATACGACAACAAGTCGACGAAATACTGCTCGACGACATCATCCAGCCGTCCAAAAGCCCGTGGGCATCTCCAGTTGTTTTAGTGAAGAAAAAGGACGTGACCCTACGTTTCTGCGTCGATTATCACCGACTGAACTAAATCACGAAGAAAGACGTATACCCCCTGCCACGGATAGATGACGCATTGGATCGACTCTGCAATGCTAAATACTTCTCATCGATGGACCTCAAGTCTGGCTACTGGCAAATAGAAGTCGACGAAAGGGATCGCGAAAAGACCGCCTTCATCACGCCAGACGGCTTCTATGAGTTCAAGGTTATGCCATTTGGACTCTGCTCGGCACCTGCAACGTTCCAGCGCGTGATGGACATGGTTTTAGCAGTATTAGAGGCCATCAAGTCATCATGGCTCACTCTGAAGCCGGAAAAATGTCGCTTCGCTTACGATGAGCTTCTATTCCTAGCCCATGTCATCAGCAAACCTAGGTTTCGCCCCAACCCGCAGAAGGCAGCTGCCATCGCAAAGTTCCCGCAGCGAATCGACAAGAAGGCATCGCGCAGATTCAGTGGCATGTGTGCCTACTACAGGCGCTGTGTCAAAGACTTTCACGTATCGCGGAGTCGCTAACACATCTAACGAAATGTGATGCCAAGTTCAAGTGGGAAGCACCGCTGGCCGACGCATTTCAAGAGCTCAAACGACGCATGCAGTCGCCGCCGGAATTAGCACACTTTGACGTGGACGCAGATACTGAAATGCACACTGACGCCAGGAGCCCAGGCCTTGGTGCCGTCCTAGTCCAGAGGAAAGATGGACTTGAACGGGTTATATCTTATGCTAGCTGGTCACTGTCAAAAAGCGGAAGGCAATTACTCTACGACTGAAAAGGATTGCCTCGCCATCATTTGGGCTGCAACAAAATTCCGCCCTTACCTCTATGGCAGGCCATTCAAAGTCGTCAGCGACCATCACGCGTTGTGTTGGCTAGCGAACTTAAAGGACCCTTCAGGATGGCTGGCGCGGTGGAGCCTCAGACTGATAGAATATGACGTCACCGTAATATACAAGTCCGGAAGAAAACAATCTTACGCCGACTGCTTATCACGCGCCCCCATCGATCCCCCACCGCAAGGCGACGAGGACGACGACGCCTTCCTTGAAATAATAAGCGCGGGAGACTTCACTAAACAGCAGCGAGCAGACCCGGAGCTAACAGGCATCGTCGAGTATTTGGAAGGGATGGTGGTGGTGGTGGTGAATTGTAGCAACAGGCGGGTTTAACCTGGCGAACAAGGCCGGCAATTGCTCCGCCCGAGCGTCTCGCACAATACCGCTGATGGGTTTCACCATATGTCCATCAACCCAGTGTCTCTTAAGAATTCGATCAGGAGACGTGAAGTTTCTTTGCGGGCCATCACTGATCCCTCGGGAAATATAAGGTGTTGCAGGCACGCATGCGGAAGGTCCTTGTTTTGCAAATTCTTCAGGAGAGTGTCTCTTTCATCTTGGAATTGCTGGCAGGACCACAAAAAGTGCTCAATGTCTCCTGTCTCGTTGCATGCCGTACACTTCGGAGAATTGATTCACCCCGTTTTAAATAACCAGGCCGGTGTGTTAGCAGATCCTGTCCTTATACGATATAGAAGTGAGGCTTCCTCTCGGTGCAATCTCTTGGGTACGCAGGGCATATGCGCTGGAACCCAAAGCGACGCAAAGTGATTTCGAATTTCAGACTTTTGCACTTAGTTACTCTTTGGAGCCTTGATTTTGGGAGGATGCTAGAGCGCTGCGTGTGCAAGCGCATCAGCTTTTTCGTTTCCTGAGACACCAATGTGGGAGGGAATCCACTGAACCTTTACTGTGAAGCCTTTGTTGTTGAGTTCCTTCACGATGGCTAGGGATTTGCGTGGGAACTTGAGGGATGGCAAACCACGGTATACTTGTTGTAATGCCGCCTTTGAGTCCGTGAGGGCAACCACATTCTGCAGAGGCAAAGTCTTTAATTTGCGCAGAGCAGAAGCTATCGCTATGCCTTCCACAACTGTCGACGAGGCTATACAGTCCAGACGCCCAGACCACGTATATCTTAGAGAGGGAATGTAGTATGCAGCTGCACAGCGGTCTTCGTCTGCCTTGACAGAGGCATCTGTGCATACTTGTAGGTGATTTGGGTAAGTCGTGTTCAGGTGTTCCAGGACTTATGACTTGGCTTCTGCAGATGGAATGCAGCTCTTTGATTGCAATCGTGGTACACTTAAGTTGCATGTGATGTCCTCGAATGTCCAGGGTGGTTCTACCCTTTCCCTCGGTCTCGAGCAGCGCAATCCTAATACGCGAAGCGTGTTCAATGCTGCATAAAAATTTGAGCGCGGCCTGTTACCTATACGTCGTAAGAGGGCTCTACCGGGCGTAGACTCACTCAATCGTAGTAGCTGGGTCATCAGAGCCTCGGAAGCCTGAAGTCGTAGAGGGCGTGACTCAGCTTCGTAGAGCACTTTCTTGTTTGACGCTGGCTGAGGGACTCCAAGGCAAAGTCGGATACCTTTTCTGTGGATGGCTTCTAAGCGCTCGTATTGGCTGTCTGAGGGAACACCGACGTTGTCCCTAGGGCATTTAGGCGGGGGTTGTCTTCGTTCACGCTACGAAACAACCTGCTTGTGAAGTAGAACTTCTAACCAGTCAGGAGCAACTACATTCTTGTTGTACCGTCAGCGCTGCCTCCAGAAGTACTGCACGCCCTACACGACGATCCAACCGCTGGGCACCTCGGATTCTCGCAGACGCTGTCGAGGATACAGGAAAGGTATTACTGGCCGTATCTGACCGCCGACGTCGCCCGTTACGTGAAGACATGCCGAGGCTGTCAACGACGCAAGACACCACCGACAAGGCCAGCAGGGTTACTACAGCCGATCAAACCTCCTCGTCGACTATTCCAGCAGATTAGGATGGATTTGTTGGGGCCATTTCCATCGTGAACATCCGGGAATAAGTGGATCGTCGTGGTGACGGAATGTCTCACCCGCTTCGCTGAAACTAAAGCTCTACCAAAAGGCAGCGCAGCCGAAGTGGCGAAATTTTTCATCGAGAACATCCTGCTGCGACCCTGTGCCCCAAAAGTACTCATCACCGACAGAGGAACGGCTTTTACAGCAGAGCTCACCCAAGCCATTCTGCAATAAAGCCAGACAAGACACAGGAGGACAGCTGCCTACACTGGCGTAGCAACAGGGGGGGCCGTGGGGCCGTGGGCTCCGGGTGCATGGGGCCAGAAGGGGGGGGGGGGGGGTGTCATATGCGTCTGAAGACACCCGAATATTGGCGATATCCCCGCCTCCCTCGACTACACCCGGGGGGGGGGGGGCGTGACAGAAGAGCTAAGGGCCCCGGGTGCCAGACAACCTAGCTACGCCACTGGCTGCCTACCATCCGCAAACAAATTGTCTCACGGAGCGCCTGAACAAGGCCCTCGCTGACATGCTAGCGATGTACGTCGACGTTGAGCACAAGACGTGGGACGTGGTCCTGCCGTATGTAACCTCCGCTTACAACACGGCGGTGCAAGAAACAACACACATCACGCCATTCAAGTTGGTTTAAATCGACGACGACGCTCGACGCCATGCTGCCGCACGTCACAGACGAGGGGAATCTTGACGTCGCTAGCTATCTCCAGCGCGCCGAAGAAGCCCGACAGCTCGCCCGCCTACTGATCAAGAACCAGCAGCGTACCGATAGCCGACACTACAACCTCAGACAACGTTTCGTCTGGTACCAGCCCGGCGACCATGTTTGGGCATGGACCCCTATACGCCAACGAGGACTTAGTGAGCAACTATTGCGACACTAGTTCGGACCCTACAAGGTCATCCGACGTATTGGCGCACTGGACTATGAGGTCGGACCAGACGGCATTTCGCATTCACAGTGGCGCCGCGCACGATCTGAAGTGGTCCATGTGGTGCGTCTTAAACCCGTTTACGGATGCTGGCGAACTTTCCTTATTTTCTTGTTTTCATTGCTACGAGTGCTTCTTTATTTCGTTTGTGTGCAGCATCGGGTATGCTTTTTAAGAGGGGGTATTGACACGTGTACTTGTTTGTCTCTATCGGGCGACACGTTTTACCGCCTAACAAATGTTATCGCAATGCGCAGGACGCGCCTGCATGTATCGGAAGTTTCTGGAATGTTATCGATGCTTCTATCCGCTGTCTCTGACCGAACCTTGTGTAATCTGATCGCATGAGTGCTCGACGCGAATAATGTAGAACTTTGCGGAAGGCACGCGGGTCCCAGCTAATACTCTGGAACATTCCACGCATGATGTATAAAAGCTGACACGCTTGACCCACTGGTCAGATTTTCGACGATCGCCGACCGTGTTCGCCGCTGTCATTGAGCTACAAGTGTAGCCTGGTTTTGTGGGCACAGGTTCGCCCAATAAAAGTTAGTTTTGTCTCTCACAGTATTGCTACTGTGTTCTTCAATGTCACCCCCACGTGACAGTATTATATTAACTGCCAATATTTGTATTTCGCGACGGTTTGCCATGTAAATATTTTTCATTATAATTTTTTAACCTTGGTGTGTACGAGTGCTGTCGCAGTGCTTTAATATATGAATAGAAGCTTTCAGGGTAAGCGGAGCAGAAAAAATGCCCTTTCGTAAACACGGCACAATTCAGTGGGTTCTACAGTGAGATTCGGCCAATGTCACCGCGCGGCCAGTGGACCTGCAAGAGAGCACAAACACAGCCCGCTTGACGGCTAAGTGAGAAAGGAGGGCTACGCGGTCAGTCTCCCTCTCCTAACGACGCGCCCTCTCCCTCTATCTTCTGAGCTCAGCAGTGACGTCATGGAAGCTTTTATTTGCTTGTGCATTATTTTCAGTTAGATATCCAGTAACCGCCACTGGTTGAAACAGCGTTGCCGCCCCGTATCGGCATGGGAGCGCATGTCCCAGGGGAGGTATAGCTAGTATCCGCGCCCTGACCGAACCTTATGTAATCTGATTGTATGTATGCGTGACGCGAATGGTGTAGAACTTCCTGGAAAACACGCGGACGCCAGCGATTACTTTGGAGTGTTTGATCGCTTGTGTACAAAAGCTGGCGCACGTGACCGGCAGATCAGATTTCGACGATCGCCAACTGCGTTCACCGCTATCGTTGTGCTTTAAGTGTAGCCTGTTTTTATGGGCATAGGTTCGCCCAATAAAAGTTAGTTTCGCCATTCACAGTATTGATGCTTTGTTTTTTACCGTCACAACTACTTGACAATACCTCGGCATATACTTAAACAAAGGAAAGCCTTACTAAAGCACCCACAAGGATAAGCTGAAAAGGAAAGCGGAATGTTGCAATAATGAAATGTAGAACACTTTGGGACCGCACAAAATATGAAGTTTTGTGCGGGATCTGGAAAAGAGTCATGATGCCAGTGCTAATGTTCGGAAATGTCATTCTGTGCCTAAAATCGCATATATTGTCGCGATTGGAATTTAAACAAAGATTGGTGGGCAGGTTGCTTTGGGAGCACGCGGCAAACAACAAATGCGGCTTTGCAAGGAGGTATGGATTGGACCTCGTTTCATCACCATCTCCATCAACATCTTATGTCCGCTGCAGGCCTTCGTCCTGCAGTGGACAGCAAGGCCTTCGTCCTGCAGGCCCTGCGATCTCTAATAAGCCCTGTCCTCCGCCAACCGATTTCAGCTAGCGCCCACGAATTTCCTAAATTCATCGTCTCACCTAATCTTCTGCTGTCCTCAAGTGCGCTTCGCGTATCTTGGTACCTATTTTGTAACCCTAATGGTCCAACGGTAGACTGTTTGTGCTCGAATATACGCAAAGAAAATAAGTTTTTGAGAGGCTAAGGAACATAGATAAGGATGAATGGACGACTAAAGTGCACAAGTATATTTGCCTGAAAAGAGTGGGCGAATACAGGAAGAGTTCAAGGCAGTTGGCAACCAAGTACATGTTAATTAAAAGTGTAAATAACAAGAGTCAGCAGAAAGAAAGTGAGAGAAAGAGGGAGAGATAATTTTATGGAAGGAATGGAAACAGAAGACACCATAGAGATATTCAATACTGGGAAAAAGAAGTTCACAGCGAAAATCTGTATGATAACATGAAGTGCCTTGCTATGTGTGGCTCGAGCTGACTCCTAAGGAAAAAAAAATGCTGCAGCAAATATTCGCAATAAGATGAGGCATGCGTGTGCTGCACCAAAATCTTGAGTCCACTCTTTACATCTTAGAGGAATGTGAAGGGATTCACCCAGTGAGACCAGTCGGTGACGTATACCTTATAGAAGCAGTTGAATTCAAAGAGGACGTAAGCATCAACCGGTCAGCTGTTGAGATAAGCTAGAGGTATTTGGAGCAATCGTTGTAAAAAACAAGGGAAGAGATTGATAAGACCGGATCCGTTACAGGCATAGGCAGCGGTACAAGGTAGATAGAGAAGTTTTGAGGAAGAGAAAAACATAATAATGTGATGCATGCAAAAATTCTAGGATGAAAAGCATATACTGCATACCTGAGTAACTCGAGCAGGCTATATGGCTACTTGTCGCCTCCTTGTTTCAAAGGGGATAGCAATAAATCAGCACCATCATGTATTCCACGCTTCTTGAATAAACTGCAGTTGAGAGACCACCACACTGTCCTGGTGCCCGATTTCGCTGTGTGCGTCCCTGGTGCTGTTTTATAAATATTTCCACATCAACTAGCACAGCTGTCTCTACTTTTGCTGTATATACTCGCATATTATCTCAGGTCACAAAGGCCAGGGTCTTTACTGCGGCAAGTCGCAGTAACGCGGTGCACTTGAAAAAGGACGTGCAGGAGGCAAGCCAGCACAAAAGAACGTCTTTGTCTTGTTTTTATCGTGCCCGTGCTCTCGAGCGGCCCGGTCGTCGTTTTTGTCGCCGTCATAGTGCAGCTGGCACAGATAGGGACGCGGCGTCACCTTCCCTCCAAAGCGAGCATCGCCCCAATGCTCCTCAAATGGTGGTCGCTGGAATCGATTAACAGCTTGTAGGTGTCCACATTATTCAGACAGATACGGCTTTATGCGCACCACGCGCGCTATCTCCGGCACCTGTTGCCGGCGTTTGGAGCTGCATGAACCGTCACCCACGACCTCGTAATTTACGTCGCTAATACGGCGCAGAACCTAGTATGGTCCGAAGTATCGGCGTAGATGTTTTTCAGAGAGGCCTCGGCGTCGTACCGGTTACCAAACCCAGACACTTTCCCCGGTTGTATAAGCGAGGAATTGGTGGTGGTGATTATATCGACGGGCGTCACGTTCTTGCTATGTAGTTATTCTGAGGCGCGCTGTGTGAATTCTGCGGCATCTTCGTGTGAATCATTGTAGTCATGAGGCCGCCTAGCATCAAGCATCGCAGTGACTTCTCCACATGGATCAAAGCCAACGGTGTCATTTTTGTGGTTTCCTGGCGTGCCGTATTACATGCGAATGTCACGTGCGGCAGTAGGTCGTCCAATTCTTGTGCTCCACATCGACTACATGCAAAGCATGTCAGCGATAATCTTGTTGAGGTTGAGGCGTTCTGTCAACCCATTCGTGTTTGGATGATAGGCTGTCGTCTTCCTATGCGCTGTGCCATTGCGTGTGAGCACAATGCGCGAAAGCTCAGCTGTGAATTCGGTTCCTTTGTCGGTGATCACGACCTCCGGAGCACCGTGTCTCAGGACAATGTTCTCGATAAATATCCGTGCCGCCTCAGCTGCAGTGCCGCTTGGAATCGCTTTAGTTTCCGCGTATCGGGTGAGATAATCCGCCGCGACTATGACCCATCGGTTTTCGCTGTCAGATATTGCGAAAGGACCGAGAAGGCCCATTCCAATTTGAGTAAACAGCGTTCAACGGGCTGCAGTAGACCAGCGGGTTCAGTCGCTGGTTCTTCGCGTCGCTGGTACTCAAGGCATGCTCGAACGTAATGTTTCACCTCTTCTGCGAGCCTTAGCCAGTAGTATCTTTCCTTGATTCGTGCTAATGCTCACGTGTAACCGAGCTGGCCCGAGCTGGCTTCGTCACGGCAGGCTTGCAAGACCTCGTGGCGCAGATTTTCGGGAACTACTAGCAGATAGCTCTTCCCTGTTGAGGAGACGTTCATCCTATAGAAAATACCATTACGCAAACAGAATTAAGCTAGATTCCTTCAAAATAATCTCGACATATTCGTACCTCACCCTTTCAAGAACTGTCTAACTGAGTTTAGCTCCCGGTCGTCTTCCTGTTGCCGAGGGATGGCGGCCGCATCAACAACTACTAAGAAACCTGCGTATTCATCCTCGTCCGCTCTCGGCGGTGCAATCGGTGATCTCTAGTGGCAGTCAGCATCTAAGTGCTGCTTTCCCGACTTGTAGACTATTGTCATGTCGCATTCTTGAAGCTGTAAGGTCTAGCGTGCCAAACGTCTCGGCGGATGTTTCGTATTGGTCAACCAACAAAGGGAATGTTGGTCGCTTACAACTTGAAAAGCGCGGCTGTATAAGTACGGGCGAAACTTCGCGACCGCCCATAGCACAGCCAGGCATTCCTTCTCCGTGGTTGAGTAGTTGGACTCAGCACGTGACAGTGTTCTGCTCGCATAGGCAACTACTCTCTCGGCACCATCTTGCCACTGAATGAGAGCAGCGCCAAGGCCCACGTTGCTTGCATCTGTGTGGATCACTGTTGATGCATCCTTGTCAAAGTGAGCGAGCACAGCAGGAGTTTGCAGACGTTGCCGTAAAACGTTGAATGCCGCTTCTTGCTCCTCTTCACATACAAACGCAACGTCTTTTCTTGTGAGGCACGTGTGTGTAGAGGCGAGGTGCGCAAAATCCGCGATAAATCACCGGTAATAGGCGCAGAGACCCAGGAAGCGTCTGATTGACTTCTTATCCGTTGGCTGTGGGAGCTTTGCGACGACTGAAATTTTATGCAGGTCAAGCCTAAAACCATCTTGAGGACAACCGGGCCGCTCGTACTCTCGAGTCGTCGTCTCGGTCGCCGTCAGTTTGTAGCTAGCACAAATAGTGACGCGGCAATACATTAGTCATATAATCAGAAGTCAACAAAGACACCAATGATTCCATACAGGAAACTGTAGTTTGAAAAGAAGAAAAGATAAATAATCTAAATAAAGGCTGATGAAAAAAAAGTCACAAGCCTGCATAGCACACGCAGCACAGTCAAAGCAGAAGAAGAGTGTACCAGGAGCGGGGAGTGGGTCCAACGGAAGCTGTGGCAAGAGGCCAGATTGAAGCAAGAAACGCTGAAACTTGAGGTGGCACTGCCGTAGCCTTTTTCTGGATCTCCGGCCCATCCCGTGCCTGGGCGGCCCGGTGGAAGCGCGCGTACTGGCCGCAGGGGGCGGAAACGTCCCATACCTTCCTTAGGGCACTCAGTTCCATGCCGATACATGGCGGCAGTGCCACTTCCACCACTGGCGATTACCGAATATCCAACTGGAAATAATTCCCAAACAAAACAATGCCTCCATGACGTCGCTGATGAGATGAGAAAGGAGTGGGAGAGGGCACGGAACCGGAAAGGGCACGTTTGCCAAGGAGCCCCCCTTTCCCACTTCGCATGCAAGCAGGCTGCGTTCGTGCTCTCTTGCAGGTCTGCTGGCCGCACGGCGACATTCGCCAGAGCGCGGAGCGGAAGCCACTGAACTGTGCTGTGTTTACACAGTGCTTTTCTTTTACCCTGGAAGCTTCTGTTCATTTCTTAAAGTACTGGGGAAGCGCTTGTACACACCAGTGCCAAGCAATTATAATGAAACATATTTGTATAGCAAACCGTCGTGAACTACCATCTTCACAGGTAATACATAACATTTTGTCAGTTCGTAAAAGTAGTCGCTTTGAAATTTCTAACTTGTGGTTAAGTTTAAGGCTACAGGTCAATTAGTCCACAGATATAGTCGGGGGTAGTGCAAGGAAAATAACTTCCTGGCACCATCACTCGTTAATTTGTTCGCGTGTTGTGAAAGGGATCAACTAAAGCTGGCAGATTTCTCAGTCAGCCAAAACTCAACACAAGTAAAAGTTGAAAGTTTTTGTTTTTATTCACAAATTCCGTACTAGAAGAAGACTGACCTCCACGCAGTGCGAATGCGTCAATCTGCTGGAGCAATTTTCGTTATCAATTCAAATTTGTACATAATGAGCGAACATAGATTACAGAAGATCCAAACCAATGCGAAAATTAAACATCATGGGCTGGTCACACGGAACTTGACTATCACATATGTTATGACGACGACACATCTAATGGCCTTAAGAAAGAAGGTACAACACATGTATTTCATTGACAGTATGAGAAGCAAGGATCCACAGAATTTAAGACTGCAGCCTCAAGCATCTGCACGAAAAGGAAGTAGCCCATAAATGCTCTCATTATTTGAACTACAGGCTGAATGAGGGAGCATATTTCTATAGCACCTACAAGCGCATTCAATCTGCTTATCGTCAGACTTTGCGTCATAATCACATATAAACAAAAGAACGGCGAGTATTAGGACGCTATTTTGACTCAACAGCAACGCAAGCAACAAACAATTGATAAAAAAATTAATAGCACTTTTCATCGCAAGGGGGTTACCAGTTTGTACTTATCTGCATTAAATACTCTATACTTTTATTGCTGGTATCAATAAATACATTTTACTAGCAAAACAAGTAACATCAAGCCTCGACTAAAATATAGGTACTCAAGAACATGCACAAACCGAAGCTGTGCCTCAAGCAAGGTGACGGAGCATATGGTATAGTCTACGCTGCAAAATTCAAATAAAATAGAGAGCTTAAGAGAAAGCTTTAGCTCGGGTGGTCCTATCTAAATACACATAAAAAGAGAATTCGCTTTTCTCGGTAACCATCGCCCAAATTCGACGAGCTTTGTTGCATTTAAAAGAAAGACAGAAAATTTAGTGACTACTGGTCTGAAATTTTCGATTTAGGTTGTCATTTTTGTATTCAAATTAGGCAAAAATGGAAATTTTTCACAGAACGAGACTATCAATTTACAACTCTATTTCTCAGCAGGGACACAAGATATCAAAATTATGTGAATTGCGTCTGATAGTGCATCTAAAGCGTGCAAATTTCGTAGGTTACAAATAAATGTAAAAAAAAAAACCTCTGTCATATAGAAATACAGCTTTTTCAGAACCCCCTCCCCCCTTATAGAAAAGATAATATGTTCACGTAAGACACAAATTGACATATCGAATTTCTCCGCTTTGAATGGTCTAATACATGCCGTTGAAAGAACCGCGATATCTGTTTTGATGCAGAGCAATTTAGAAACTTCATTCGTCTATGTTTTCAAAACATCCACATTTTTGAAATTTTTTAACAAAATACAAGCCCTAAATCGAAATTATGCATCTGACAGTCACCAGAATTTAACTTGCTCTCACAAATGCAAGAAATGTCATTAAGATTGTTCCTGGGGGAATCTCAGAAAAGCGTTTTTGCGTTTTACGTGTATTTGAATAGTCGGCATCGGTGTTAGGCCCGAACTAAAGCTTCTTCAGCACGATATCTTAGTAATGGTGCATTAAAACGCAACAATAAATTAGGTGCATGGATCCTTTTGCTATGATTGTGTGATGTGTGGTGCACGATATGGTGCGGTGATCGGGACGGCCAGGAGCAGACGACAAGGAGTGCGCACGCCGAGGCAAATTCCGTGCTGGAAGGAGAAAAACGGCAACGCCGAAGAGTGTCCGGCACGTAAACGCGCGGCGCAAGAAAAACAACTCAAAGAAGAAAAGCAAACAAATTAGGAAAGACCACGGGGCGTCAGGCTGCCAATCGGAGAATGCCTAATCGGCCAGAGAGAAGAAAAAGCGTGGTGCGCTGGCAGAAGGGGAAGACGCAGAGACGACGCCGGGAGAGTTCCAGGAAGTGACGCCAGGAGGAGGTCAGCCCCCGGGAGTTGAAGACGGGCCGTCGGGTTCGGGACCCGAGCCACCAGGACTTCACCCGACCGGGATCCCCTGCCAGCCCGTTCCTGTGCGTCGCCCGTCTACCCGAGCGTGCCGTCAGCTCCTCAAGGCCGGTGAGCTTCTGCGCCCGTGGGCAGGACGAGAACAGTCGGGCTACGGGCCCGAGTTCTACGCCAGCTGCTTGGCCAGAACGCCGCCCCCGTCTGTCGTGCCGCCTGCTGCCCGAGGCCGGCGTTCGAGCTTCTGTTCCCGTGGGCAGGACAAGAGAAGTCGGGCTACCGGCCCGAGCTATATACTCAGCTGCCCGGCCAGAACGCCGCCGCCGTCTGCTCGTGCCACCAAGCCGCCTGCTTTACCTTTCCAAGCCAGAGCTGGCGCGGTCCGGTCGCCCGGTCAGTGAACTTACACCACGACCTTTGGTGAGGCCGGCGCAACTCGTTGCGCCAACTTGTCGCCGCGTCTCCGCATCGAGACAGTTATGCGTCCCTGCCATCGTGGCAAGCCCGGACTCGCACACTAATTAGCTTCACACTAGCCCCAAGTGTGTTTCTTACGGCCGTGATGTCTATTTGAGTGTTTCTTTTATATTTTCTATTTTTTCTATTTATTTTAAGCCTTTTTAGTTCCATTAAAAGTTTGTGTGTGTGTTTGAAACCAACGGCTTTGTCCTCAATTGGGTTCTCGGAGGCTCCGCCTAAGAGAACCATTAAAACCTTTGAGTACACGAACCTCCGTCCCTTATTTGGGCATCACAGATTGCTCTTGAAATTTGATAAAATATAACGGCTGCCTTTCTTTATTTAGCCTTGGCTGTATGCGTCTACAACGTAAAGATGGCGCAATATGTATAGCCCAACAAACACGCACTCAAGGCCTTCAGTACAAGCATTTCACCGACATCATATGGGCTGCCTTCATGACGAATTATGGTGTTGGGCTGCTAAGCACGAGATCGCGTGATCGAATCCCAGCCTCGGCGGCCGCATTTCGCTGGCGGCCAAATGCAAAAAAACCCGTGTACTTAGATTAGGTGCACGTTAAAGAAACCCAGGTGGTCGAAATTCCCGGAGCCCCCCACTACGGCGTGCCTCATAATCAGAAAGTGGTTTTGGCACGTAAAACCCCATAATGTAATTTATTTTTTTTCATGACGAATTGGTCGAGCGTCACTCCTTCTGAATCAGTCATTACGAAGTCTGAAAAGCTTCGCAGAACTGGAATTCCCGCTGTTAGGAACCACAGAGCCACGCAACACATACGATGCCCCGATACAGCCATCCTCGTCTAACGTTTGGTTGCCCTGGTTTCCTGCGTCTTCCATTCGTTGCACACTTCATCAAGCTTTTCTGTCTTATCTTTCCCATCTTCATACTTCAATCAATTATGGGCTTTTACATGCCAAAACCACTTTCTGATTATGAGGCATGCCGTAGTGGAGGACTCAGGAAATTTTGACCACCTGGGGTTCTTTAACGTGCACCTAAATCTAAGTACACGGGTGTTTTCGCATTTCGCCACCATCGAAAAGCGGCTGCCGTGGCCGGGATTCGATCCCGCGACCTCATGCTCAGCAGCCCAACACCATAGCCACTGAGCAACCATGGCGGGTATCTTCATACTTCGGAAGGCAACCAAAGCAGATGACCAAGCGCGATCCGACTTGTGAAATCGCTGAGCGAGTAACAAGGGCGAGCGCAGGTAAGTTCAACGGACAAAAAAAAAAAACACTTCTCCCCCTTCGCCCGGTTTAAAATTAACAAAAAGCGAAATCAAGAAATATGTTAGGATGTCCGACAACCGCTTGGACCGCGCATGTTCCTTGAAACCGAAACTAGCACTTGACTTCTGGAGGCCGCGGCGGCGCCGAGCTGTCACCTGCTGGACGCGCCGTCACCTGCTCGACACAAAGTCGTGCTTGCATTATTTTCGTCATTTTGTGTCTAATTGATTATTTGTTGTTGGTATGTTCGGAAAAGAAGAATACAATAAAATTACTGCTTTCCCGTGAGTGGAGGTTCGTAGCTACTGTTAAACGATGCCGTTTGCACGATGTATACGCGCATAGACGGCCCGCGCATATGCCTATAGCATGTTTGGTAACTCGGCAGAGTGTTCGACGGATGAGAAGATGAGCCCACCTGGGGTGCGATCGGAGATGGTTGTTCGGCGCGTTCGTTCGGTTACCGGCGCGCGCGATTGGCCTACTCCGCGCCGACGTCGCCAGCCGCGGGGCGCCGCCCCGTTTTTGGTGACGTCAAAATGACGACACGCTCCTGTCAATCATCCGCCCACCGAGCATTTCGTCCGAACGCGGCGGGAGTTGAGAAGTTGGGAGCGATCATACGGCTTCGCATGGCGCGTCTGGTGGATTGGATTGGATCCAACAGGCGGCCTTTGCGGCTGCAGAATGGCACGTTTGCGAAACGCGTTTGAAGAAATGACAGAAAGTGAATTCCGGCGTCGTTTTTCTTTCTCGAAACAAATAATTCGTTGGTTGCACAGAGAAATCGACAACATCTTCGGTGCCAGCGAGCCACTGGGATGTTGTCGCTGCCTCTTGAAAAGTGCGCCACTCTTCTCGTCGTTTTTTTTTTCTTTTTCCTTCTCGCTGTGCGCGACACCACCTAGGGACGACGCAAAGAACCTTGTAGTTATAAATTGCAGTAGTCACACGTACTACTATTTGAAAACGTGTTTGGGCTTGAGAAGAAAAATACATTTTTTTAGATAAAGATTTAATTCATTTGGAAGACGAGAAACATTTGGTTTTGTAGTATACTGCTTGCGAGCAGACGACAAACGACGGAAGTAAACTTCCGGGGAGGTCACCGCTTCCTGATTGGCTGCTCTCTCCGCCCCGCTGTCACAAATTTTGCATACTGCAACTTTGTGACGTTGCAGCAACTGAACAGAACGCGCAGCGAACAAAATATCTCCGATCGCGCCACTGGTGCACCTAGAACGCCTCGGCAAAGGAACACTTCCGCAAAGGAGTTGCAGAACCGCATACAATAAACTGAAAGGTCAGACTAAGTTGTTGCTCTTCGGAGTCCGTGAAGATGAAGAAAGGCGCTGGGTGTGGGAGGGCAATCTTCACCGCACCGATCGGCCCTTAGAAGCTACCACTTGCGAGCTGCACTTGGAGGCAGATTGTATAAGGCAGCAATATATACATATTATTGAAGGCCGGGAAGTATCTACAAAGCGCGAAAAGACTGTGCTTCTGCCTGATGCGGGACCCAAAATCTTGCCGCAGCTTCCGGAGTATCTCTACGAGCGGTCCACACGCAGTCCCCAAGAAAGATAATGGCCTCACAAGCAACAGATGAAGGCCAGTCAGCAAAGAGAACGCCCTCGCTACCAGTTCAACCACTATTGACATTGGATGATTGTGAAAATGAATACCTGCGCGAGCTCGAAGACGAGGCATTTGGGCTCGGGATGTCCTCCCGCCAACTGAGCACTGGGTAATCCACAAGTTCCATAAATACGAGGAAATTGCTTATGTTTTGGCCTTCCTGAGTCGTGATATTGAAGTGGTGAGCATTTAAAAGACCGTGCTCATGAATCATAGGCCCGATCCAAGTGACGTCATTTGTCGGGTTCATGTTCGAAAGAAACCAGTCTCTGAAACAATCCTTGTGGCGGTGCAGGTAAACCGAACGATCTCACGAAGGTAGCCCTTACGAAGACACTCTAGCAGCAAATCTTCCATTCAGATCACCTAGTCTTTAGTACCACGTGCGCAGATGCTGTCAATCAAGAAGATAAGTCTATACAAAAGTTTTTTGAGATATTGCTTGCACGTTTATTTAGAAATTTCGTAATTGTCGCCATGGGCTAGCGAAGGACGAGTTCATGTGACCCTCAATGCGACTAGTGACGTATAGTACATGCCTTGCCTCTAGAAAGAAAGTTCACGAGTAGGCCATCTTGCACCCATGCTAAGCGATTCTAAATGAGTTATTTTACCTTCATGGTCTGCGTGCATCGTATGCGAGTGCGCGATGAAGGTCATGCTCACGAAAAGAAGCTATCTGAAACGCAGGGAGCAAAGAAACAAAGCCTCCACAATGTTGTGGTCCCTAAGTAAAGTGAAGCACCTCAAGCTAAGCCCGAATAAATAACGGCTCACGTTTCCGCACATGTGCCTACGCTTTCTGTCAGATTTTTTTTCAATATGGTTCCAGTGTGTCAGTGTATTCATTATCGGTAACTAGTGTCTCGCGAAGACGTGCCTACTTAACAAATTATTTTGCTCATGTTGAATATACTACTCTGTGCTTTTTCTGTCTTTCATATTTTATGCTTTCGCGGTAGACGGATCGTATATAAATCAGTATACTCTCTCCTCATAACTTCTTATGCTTAAGTGCTCTTGCCATTTTCTCCTTGGGCCGCATCAGTGAGAAGGTCTTCGTGCTTCCGGGAAATTGTCGCACTGCATGGGTTATGAAGAACCCCTCATGCCAAATGATGTCATTATTGTATAATAGTGATAAGTGCATATTTTGATACAATAATACTATATATAGCCTTATTAGTTCCCGACAGAAATCACAACACACCGAGTGGCAGCATTGCTGGCGACAATGAACGCGTCGCAGGCCCCGTTACAGGATCAGAAAAAAACTAATTGTGGCGCCCACTTGCATGTATGTCTACGCACAATCAAGTGTGATATCGAGAATTTCATGACAAGGCACTGTGAATAGGTTAGCAATGAGAACACTAAACCTGTGACCTTGATTGGGGACTCCAAAGTAAATATTTCAAAAGCAGAGAAGAAATGGTAGGCTCTACTTGTGCTAGAAGAGTTTGGTTTGAAGGGCCACACCAATCCAACTCACTCAACTACTCTACAACGATCGTGTATAGATCTAACTTTGGTCGAAATTATGTCTAAGGTTGTGACTGAATCAATCAGCGTATATTGCAGTAATCACGAAGCTTTTGTCACAACCATTACCAAACGATGAGCCTAAATGCATGTACCGTTCACCAATACTATGTGATGTGCTACAGCTTCGCTGGTCATCCACCTTCAAAGATTGGAATGGCTTTCCCATTTCTTTAGGAGCGAATCCGTGTTACAATGTTATTGCGCAGCGCAAGACGCGTTTTTCTTCTCGAATATAATGGCTGGTTCCATTTGTTGGTTGTTGTCATGGCACCTAGAGTAATCTGATTGCATGCGCAACACGATTTGTGTAGTAATTTCTTGAAGGTACGATGGCACCAGCGAGTAATGTAAAAACGTCGACGTCCTTGACCCGCAGATCAAATTTCGACGATCGCCGATAAGGCACCGCAATCGTTGAAGTTTAACTGCCACTTGATTTTATAGGCGCAGGTTAGCTCAATAAAAAGTTAAAATCTTGATATATAGTTTTCCTACTGTGCTCTTCGGCCTCACTAAACGCGAAAATATGATGTCGCAGCAAAGTTGTCCATGGCTAGAATCTGAAAAAAAAAAGAAATGTGTCTGAGATGTTCGACTTGGCCTTGTCAACTGGTACACAGCGGCGAGGCTCGAGCGAGCGCAGCTGCGTTGGCTCTCCACGGCGGATCACGTGACGTGACGTCACACCTGCTCACTTGCGCGCCGGCGGCTGAAGGTGAAACGCCGCCAAGATTGACCTTGGGGACTTGAGGTTCGCTCTAAAACAATGCACAAGAGCGATGAACGCTGTTGCTCAAACGCTAGTCTATTACCATGCGCATGAAAGGTCAGTATATATAAAGTAAAAAATAAATAAAAATTAAAGTAACAGACAAATAATAAAATAAACATATATGAAGGACGAAACAAACAATGACGTTATGTGTTGGGCTTGTATTCAACTAATATAGAATAACTGCCATATAGAACCTATTGTGCAATACAGCTTCGCTGGTCTTCTATCTTCACATAGTGGAAGGGCTCCGAATTTTTGTTTGCATGAGGCAGTTCTCAGTTTCCTAGAAATAATTCAGTAAAAAGTATAAGACTTATTTGCAGAGCTTTTGGATTCCGATAGCATAGCATTTGCCTTGCATCAATGCATTAAAAAAACATTTTCATTTCATTTATTGTTTCCGACACATCACGTCAGGGGAAGGTACGGCTTAAGGCAGAAAAGGCTACGTGAAAATGGTCCTACTACCCATGCCCTTTTCAGCAAAGGCTTGAACAGTCTCTAAGAAATTAAACAGTAGACAGCGAATGCATTGTACGGGAATAAAACTTGGTACTGCAAAATTAGTGAAATAACACACACAAAATATTTCTTTTACACACATCGTAAACCACATGGCGCTTCAGGCCATACGCATTGTATGAACGTATACGGTGCAACACGTTCATACAAGCTTACGCAGACGTATACGGTGCAACACGTTCATACAAGCTTACGCAGAATCTGTGGAACACCAGTGAGTTCACGAACGAACGTCTCCACAGACTGGATCCATGTCTGCAACTCCGGCTACCACCAGGGTTACCACGAGCAGAAGCAACACTTCTGTGCCGCCTGTGGCTCGGCGTCGCTTTCACGAACTCCTATTCATTCCGTATTGGAATGGCCGACAGCCCTACTTGCGGAACCTGCGACTGCGAGGAGACGATTCAGCACCTCCTTTGTGACTGTCCCAGCTACAAAGTGCCAAGAACAGTGCTCGTAACCGCGCTCGAAAAACTGGACAATCGCCCCTTTACAGAGGAGAAGGCTCTAGGACACTGGTCCAGACGGGCTTCGGCACTCAAGGCCTTAAAGGCTTTGCTGAAGTATCTAAGGACTTGCGAATTGTGCGATCGCCTTTGAGTGTTGTATAGCGTAGTATCGCGGTACTGCGTGAATTTCCTTATTTTTTTCTCCTCTTCTTCTTCTTTCTCCTTTTACTCCCTTTACCCCTTTCCCCAGCACAGGGTAGCCAGCCAGTACTTACACTGGCTAACCTCCCTGTCTTTCCTCCTCTTTGTCTCTCTCTCTCTCTCTCTCTCTATACGGTGCAACAAATAAGAGTTCATAACATTTTTAAAGAAGTCGTTGACATAGATTATTTCGCATTAGTTAAAACTTGCGCGTGTTTATATAAACGTAGATGATAGATATAAGTTCTTTAATTTCATACTTGGTTCTACAAAGTGGAACTTGGAATTGGCTATATCTTAATTTGTCTTCATTATTATTCGATATTATGCATGAAATAATGCAGACTATTTTTTCTATTTTTCCGTGTATGTATGTAGCTTATTTGAGTTTATATGGCTGATAAACGTATAGTATTCCATTTTTTGAAAAGAACTCTGCTGTGTGACCAAGACACCTGAGGTTTTCTATGTGGCGGACAGCTTCTTTTTTAAGGACTGTTAGCCTACGTAATTTGTTTTTCTTGTGGTTCCCCAGATCAAAAAGCAGTAGTATAGATGAGGATGGATATGTGAAGAATACAATTGACGCTTTGATCGAGTCGGAACCAGATGCCGGATTTTATAAAAGATACGGTTAGACCTGGAAATGCTAGAATGTACTTTATGTGTGGAGTCCGATCTAAATTTTCTTTCGAAATTACTCCTAGACATTTAAATACAAATGTCCGTTCAATTGCGCAGGTATCAAAAGAAAAAGAAATATTAGTAATATCGAGTTTGTCCCCTTGCGTAAGAACGATAGACTTTCTTTTAAAAACATTCAACTCAGGTTGATTGGGAGACAACCAAACTAGCAACTCATATAACTAATCACTTGCCACTGTTTCTAACTCAGCTAAGTTACGACTGAAAAAAAAATAAAGTGGTATTATCAGCGTAAAAGGACCATGCTGGGTCTAAACGGCATATACGCTATATCATTGATAGCAACAATAAAAAATAGGGGACCAAAAATAGTCCCCTGGGGTGCACTGCACTTCATTTCCTTCAACTCTGCTCAAGCAGTGTTATGGCCTACAAATTCAACCTACCTGAAAAATAATTACGAATAAGAGCTTATATAACACCTCTTATTCCATGTAGAGGAACCATATGAAGCAGAGTGTGGTGCTTCATTGAATCAAAAGCTTTTCTGAAGCCAAGGAAAACTCTGACAGTGTAAAACGTGCTCAGAATTAAGTATTATTTCTTTAATGTTCAGTAGCGCCTCTTCTTAATCGTGCAAAATCCGTACGAACGTTCAACACGTGCCTACTTTTGATATATAAATTTGGTTAGCTTGATATTTAGAATTAGTTCTAAAGCTTTTGAAAAACCGGCCAGAGATATGTCAGCCTGTAATTATTTACGTCATTCAAGGATCCATTTTCTGCATAACCTCTACTCTGGTTATTTTCCTACTAACAGGAAAACTCCCAGAAACCAGTTCGTAGTTGCATATATGACATAGCGGGGCACAGAAAATATCAGCAACACGAATGATTGACCCCGATTGCATTTCATCACATCCGGCTGCGCTGTATTTTTTCAGAGACCTAATCAAATTAAAAATTTCAACTTCACTGCATGGATAAAGAAACAGAATTGGTACTGTCAAATTATGGATAATCATTTAGACGTTTTGTGGAATTATACGTGCGAATGTTATTTGTAACCCCAGCTTGCAAAAACGTATCATTAAATTTGTTTACTAGTGAAGTGTCACTGTATTCTATGTTGTTGAAGATAAGTGTAACAAGGATCAAACTGTGCGGGCTGCCTTCGAGTCTCTCATTTTCTACCCATACTTTTTTAGGGTCCTTTGTTATAGACCTGAACATATCTTTGTAGTTTTCGGCGCGATTGTTCTGAAGATCCGAGATTAGCTCGTACTTCTGTTATTTTTCTTTGTTCCCGGAGTGTCATTTCGCCCTTTGCACGAATAAAACTATCAAAAACTTGCCCCTCAATTGAATTCTTTAGCACAGCTCATAGGTAGCCCGAAGATTTCTGGATTTACTGTGCCCTTTCGCATGATGCAGTGGAATGGCAACGTCATAAGATCATATGGGTTTGTGCAAAAATAAATCGCAGTATAAGTATAAGGGTATAAGTTTTATTTTGGGTCTTGCTATTAAAACAAAAATTGGCGGTTGATCACTATTATCGAAAGTGGATTCCCGAAAAAACATCTGCGACATCACGATTTGTGATACAAAGGTCAATTTAACTCTCCGTGTCTGTTTTTATTTCTTGTAGACAATTAGATAGTGTTAAAACGGGTACGTGACTCTATGATGTCTAACCATGTTGCGTTTAAGGATTGACCATTATAAGTTTCTATTAAAGTCACCAATAGGGACAGTCGCCAGACCTATTCTGGCCTCGTATTGAAGAACCTTGCTAACAAATTCATGAAAATCACTAGGAGGTGGACGATAAGCGGTTGCGATCCCAGTACCACAACATTTCACAGCAATCGACCCTTAGTGTCCCCTAACAGCGAATTATTAAGATATAACAGAGTAGGGGGGCTACAACGTAAAGCTATTGCAAAGTTTTCTATTCCAATTCTGCAATAAGCCTTCCGCGATAGGTCAAAAACGTTTTTGAAACACGCCCCCTTCGCCTGTCTACCACACGACGTCACGAAAACCCCGACGACTAACCAAATGATATGGCACGTACACACTGATTATTCTTCATTGGAGGGGATAAAAGAAAAATAGTTATTTCTGCTTTGACGTCTTTTCGCCATTAGCCCTGGGCTATTGGTCAAAAGTTTCTGAGCTGCACCCACTTGATCTGCCCGTCAGGCGACGTCACAAATACGCGAAAACTCAGCGCGTCAAAGTGACGTCTACGCATTCAACATGCCTTAATATGCCGAAGAAAATGGATTTTTTTTCTGAATAGGCGCTCGCTGCCCTGTTCCGACAGGAATAAAAGAAGGCTGCCGCCGATCGCTCCGCCACTGGCTACTGGCACATGCCGGAGAAAATGGGCTCATCTGTATACAATAAAACTTTTGCGTGGCTGTGTAACATTTTCGAGCAATTTCGGAACGTTTACGACCTCACTGTGCCAACGCTTCTTTGCTGAGGATACGTTTTAGCTGCAATCTTAACCTCCCGTTGTATGCCGCCGCGATTTTCCACCAGCCACCTTAAGCTAAGTAAGGGAAAGCAGACCAATCGCAGACGCCAGCACCACCTTCTTCATCCGCTTGTCAATTTTCAGTGCACTGGCTGTATCCCATCGAGTCCTTCTCCACTTGAGCGTGCTCCTCGCCTCTTCTCAGCCAATTAGCTAAGACAAGTCGCTCACTGTAGGCAATGTCATTTGTTTTTAAAGCAAACAAAAATGACCTCTTATGAACGAGGATAGCGTTTGATTGGTCTGTCCAGACAGCCCTGCGGGTTACCGCGCCCGTTGCTTGCGTCTGCGGTTACGCAATTTTGACGTGAGGTGATTGGAATGAAAATATATTGCAATAGTTTTGTGTTATAAGGCCCTAGTTCAGGTTATCTTTACTATAAAGAGGATAACCGCCATCTCAACGATTTTTATGTGGGCAATTTTGCCTACGTAACCATCAAGAAAATTGACATCGGAAACCAACGAGAACGACATCTCGGTGAATCCAAAAATGCCTAATTTATTATCTACTGCCTCCAGAGCTGTTTCTAATTCAATGCGTTCGCCGATCAAGCTCCTGTTATTCACCTGAAAAACAGAGAAATGTTAACTCATTTAAAAGAACGGCAGTGCAAAGTATAGTTCAAAGCACAGCTATTATGATAACTTGTGTGAGATGATTCCGCCATCAGTGAAATAAACAGAAAGACAACGTAGAGAGGAAAGGCGTTTAAAAACAATCCCGGCCTTACTGTATCTTGTACAAATCATCTTCGCATTCAATGCGGATCGCTCGCTCGCCATGTGCTTTGCGCACAAACATTCCTTCGTTAACTTTCCTTCGTTGTACCAGGCAAACTGATTGTGTTTTGCTTCTTTTCTGGCCCTCATCAAGCATAAACTCTTTTTAGAGCGAAAGCTTTTTTTTCGCCTTGGCGGTGCTCCGTGGAGGCACATGACGTCAAATTGTGCGCCTCACCGCGGAAATTTCTCTCTCTCTCTCGCTCCCTAGACATTTCTACGCATGCGCCAATAGTATCAGCGAGGGTCAGATGTTCCGTCGCTGCGCAGCGCTGCGCCTTTCCGCTGTTACCGTTTGGTATGCCGTCAAACTCATTCCTCGTCGTTGCGCTCGCCTCCGCTCGCTTCGCCAGCTGCATCGCATGCCTGATAACATTCCGGAGGATTGAAAGGAGAGTTCGCGTGCCCCGCAACCACAGTTCAGGCGGCAGTATGAACGGCGACAATTCTTATAAGCAGGAGGAGGCCTCGAATGGACATCAGAACGAGATGAAGAGGAAACGAATCACCCAGGAAAAAGACGAACAGTGCGCCGAACGACTGTCTAATCGCCGCAACATAGATAGACAACCAGACAAACCTGGACTTGCTATCAAGATTAACGAAGGCTAACCATGCTATGCTTCAGCTTTCGCTACGTATATCCTTGCATAGCCGAGCTAAGTCACCGCCAATTTTTGTTTTCCGCAGTCAAATTGTCACGGAGATAGATATCAGATTTCGTAGAATTCAAGTAGCCCTTCTTCCCCATCCATTCGTCCGGTGTGACACGTGACGCAAAGTGGACGAGCGCCGTTCGTTGCTTGGCTGGCTTAGCCGCAAGCCGATGCAAGCCGTCAATTTTTTGTTGTTGTGAGCTCACCAAGGTTCCACTGAATGGTTAGGTTATTTGCTTTTTTAAGCAGGTGTCTGTTTTGAATTCGCGACAGACCATAAATTTCTAAATTTTCACGCCGGCTATATTGCTCCATGCAGTTGACCTGTTGTCGCAGTTTCAGTAAGTGCCATTAGCTGCTTCACCTTTTTTCCACTATTTTCTTTAGAGCATACATTTTAGTTGACTGCTTCTTCATATCAATCAGTACATCGTCGTACTGCACTGAGAATTGTTGGACTGATTGTTCCGGGTTTTGGAGTGTTTCCTTTAGCTGCATTAGTTGATTCATTTTGCATGTTATAGCGCTTGTTTGTGAGAAGTTGCGAATTTCTGCCAGTAATTTTTGAATGCCTGCTGTGGCTTCAGTTTCCTGTGGCCGGCGTTCCCACGGGAAGCTAAAATAATACAGTCTTGATATTTCTATGGGTTTCTTCTCGCCTCTTCACTTGGTCTAAATCATGTCGTTGTGACTCCTGAGAAACTGCCAGCGTAGTAGCCACGCTGGCAGAAAATGGCGACGCCGACAGTAGAAATTTGCCAGCAGTGCCCATTTATTTGCTACTAAAATAAAAACAAAAAAAACGTTTTTAAGCACACATGTCGACAATAAAAGTGCGCGATATAGTTTTGTCTTATTCTACATTTATGCGCGTTAATGGTGGTTTGCTATAGTCTCAGAGAGACGCTCGACACGGGAAAGGCAAGGAGGCCAATTAATGTGGGTCCGATGCCTATTTTGAGTTTCGCCGATGCAGGCGAGAGAGGGCGAGGAGGAAAGTAGCCGCGTGCTGTCGAGGGCCTTTCGCGCGCACGTGGGTAATATGATTGTCGTGGGTGGGACCGCAGCGCCAACTCCCACAGTTCCATAGTTGTTCCTTCCTGGAGCAGAGGTACATTGGACGAGTCGTCGTTTCAGTGTTTACGGTTCAATGGACGGGAGTTTTGGCGCACTATTCCATGATTCATCGGCTCGATCGCACTCGCTCTCTAAGGCGCGCATCACCCACACTGTAATGGGTGTGATCGTCGGATCGATGGCTGACTAGAAAATCTGAGCATAGGCTCTCATTGTAAGTAACGTTTCAGAACTAAATGATATCTGGAGTTTTATGTGCAAAAACCCCGATTTTGTGACCAGGCACAAGCAGGGTATTCTTAACGTGCCCGCAATGGACGGGACGCGGGTGTTTCTGCATTTTGCCCGAACTAATCTTTCAATTTGAAATTATCAAGCTCGTGGATTAGCAACACGTGCTGTCAAAGTTTTAGTCCTATCTGATATAATGAGCCCCATAATATTTTTTTTTGTTCTCACGCAGTTTGTGTTTGAGAAAATGACTGTTGTGAATAAGTCGTTAAATAGTATCAGGTTTGAGCTTGACCCTGTCACGCACTCATTTGTTCACCTGTCACAGCCGTGATAAATAGCCTTGTGGGACAGTTCATAGTAGTTAAGAAACTCTACGTTCACCAATCTTGATAAGATTACTACTTACCCCGTATTCCAAGATGCATCTTGAAGCTCATGCTTGATCTGATTTAAATAACGCCTGTCGTCGACGCGCCAAAGGAAACGAACTTGGCATCCGAGGCTCGTTCACGCTAGGCGTCATTTTTATCAAGTGAAGCATAGGATTTAATTTAAGATGCATTTACGAATACGGCGGTGTCAGGAATGGCCGTACGGGGTGGCAACGTGCCAGCTTTCAGCCCGCTGCACGTGTTCCAAGCCCACCAGACGGGGCGCCCTTCCGAGAACTGCGGATGACGGGCAGCTACATGGCGCGCGGTCAGCTCAGGAATGTGGTACGGAGCAGAGTTCCACGAAGCCCTCTGACGTCGACACCGAGAGCTGTGCGGCACTGAGAGCTGTGTGGCACTGAAACCTGTGTGTGTGTGCAACACGAACATTTGCATCCACGGGGCAGTCGAACGTGTGAGCCTTCGTGTGTGTGGGCTCAAACTTGTGCGCCTTTGTGTGTGTGGGCCGTACTGCGGGGCGGCGGCAAGTTTACAATGATTGGAGAAACGTTTCCGACCACTCGGACTTCGTCCACGCCGAACGATGGCGTCGAACTATGACGTCAAGCGGAGAGCTTATAAGCAGCGTTTGCCGGCTGCTAGAGTGTGCTCGTGTCGTGCTCGTCGTCGGTAGCTGAGTGCTCGTTGTCATGCTCGAAATGTAGTAGTGAGCTGTGTGCTCGTAAGCTATTTGCTGTATGTTAGTTTTGCGGGCTCCATATGGGAATCGCGCTAGACTGCCAATGTATCTTGTAAAATATGTAAATATATTCTGTTCACCGAGTTCCTCTCTACGACCTTATACTCCTTCAAATGGTGGCAGCGGCAAGATAGTCCGACGAGTCCTACATCTGGTTGACAGCGGTAGGAGATCGTCCTCCAAATATTACAGCGGTTAGTGGCAAAGCTGAGTGGTTACTGTGAAATTATTGAGACTGACGCGAAAAGTTAGTGATTTCCCAGAGAGCGATAAAGAAGATGTGGAAGGGAGAGATGTTCACCTGGTTACTTGTTCGGTTTGATACCTTGCGCAGGTAAATGGGGTAAGAGCCGAAATGATGAAAAAGAATAGAAGACAGAAATGTATAGTTTTTCAATAAGTCCTTATGCTCTTGAAAAAGCCCACTTCAGCTTTTAAAGCAGTTCGGCCAGACGACAGCTCAATCGGCTATGAGCATCGTTAAGACTGCGCAATATATTAGGGCTGCCAAGATAAACTTTTTTTGAAAAACAACTCGCTACGGAACATCTTGTATCATTCCACTTCCAGATGGTGGTTTATAGCAAGTGTTATGCGCTCCGCTGAGTTGTTAACCACATCAATTTCTGTAGATCCTTTGTCGATGGTTATTGCACTCGGCTACAGCAGTTATTGCCTGGCCACAATCGAACTAATGGCGTGCCTTTGACCATTCGATATATTTAATAGGCTTAGGTAACGTCCGTTCTGCTATGGAGCAGAACGGGCTCATGCAGCCCATGTCGAAATTGGTTTTTCATAGGCACCCGACATTTTTGTTTTAGAGCGACGCTTGCTTTCCCTCTTCCATCGACTGTTTCACTGCTGCTGTTGTGGGGCAGGCCAGGTCGGGAGGTGGTTGGGATAACACGTTATGAGTGTGGCAGATCAGATAGGTGGTGCAGAAAAAAAGTGCTTAGGGGAAGCGTGGCCACAGTGCCCTCTGGAGACCCCAAGAGCCACTACAATGCTCTGTCCGCGTAAAGGTATCCCAGAAGCTGAAGCTTTCGCCTTTAGCTCCCGTGCAACAGTCCAGAGAGGGTGTAGAGAGAGAAAGCAGAGAATGGATGAAACAGGGTGCCCTAGCCGTTCAGCCGCCGAATAAATCGCCAAACGAGTGAACAAAATCCATCTTGGCTACTAGGCGCGAAAACACCCACGACACAAGGAATGAGACGGGACAGAGCGCCTGTTTTGAGTGAACAAAAACTTAAGTGCTCGTCCCTCGTCGCAGCTCGCCTGCATGGCCGGGAAGATGGCAAATGCGACGTCAGGATGCATGCGTCGTCTGGTGTCCTTTCAATAAAGGAAAGGCTCCTACTACGCGTGGTAACAATTCAGCACAAAGAGGATATATGTTCATTCATGGCATGATAGAGTACGTTCCTGCTATTTCTAAAAAAAAATAGGCATCGTGCTAATTGGTGCTGCGCAAAGCTAACGCAGGGCGTGGAGACACAAAGCCGCAGCAAAGCATCACCGCGTCAAGATGACACTAAGTAAGCGGCGGCCCAGCAAATTAGGACTTCTGTACCCGACAAGGTATCTTCGTGGCAATGTTCTTGCTAGAGCTCACTGCGTCAATCTGTACCATGGCGCCCGCTTTGCGAAGGGGGTGAAATGCAAAAATGCTCGTGTGGTTTAATGTACATGCACGTTGCAGAACTCCCGGTGGTCAAAAATTAAATCCGGGGTCCCCCACTACGGCATGCCTGATAATCGGATTGTGGCTTCAAAACGGAGAAGAAGAGAAGCTAGGAAGCACAGAAATAGGAAAGAAAATGCCAAATAAACAAGTGACAGAGACACGGACAAGAGAAAGTAGGAACACAGAAAAAAATCTGTACAAATGTGAGGCCTAAGCAGTTTTCTGTTTAAAACTTAGAAAAGCCCCATGGGCCTGGTCACGTGGAGCAACACCCCCTTGTTCTCTTCTCTTTTCATTCCCTCCTCCGGAAAGAGTAGGCAGGCGTTGTGCCCTCTCGGTGGCAGTTGTCAGCTTACTCCCTCCCTCTTTGTGTCTTGCATGTTTCCATAAATAATAATAATAATAATAATAATAATAATAATAATAATAATAATAATAATAATAATAATAATAATAATATTAATAAAAGTAATTCTCAACGTTAACATCGTAACTTAAGTAAAGTTTAGTACTTCATTCATGGTGGGATGCGCTGTGTGAGGCAATAACGGCTAACTTTGTCGCAGACTATACACAACGGCGCACAACAATGCCTCAAGCAAACAAGTGTGGCTGTGTGTATACCCTGAGGCCGATAAGTACGAGTGGTGCACGAAGGTTGACCATCAGCTCCCCCCTCTCGTGAGGCACCGTGCGCTCAAGAAGTTAAGCGTTCGCTACGACATCCCCGCCAATTTCCGTCAATTAGCGCAAGCAATGCAGAAAGCTTCACTTACACAGATTGCCACAGTGTATAGATCTGCATAACCTTTCAGACTTATTTGTTGTTTCAACTAACGCACTTTTTTTGCAGAAAAGGTGGCATAATTTCTGTAGCATAGCTTCAATAACCCATCAATTCACATTAATTATACGGCCGAATCTAATGAATTCCACTTCTGGCAACATTTTAGAACGACGTTTAAGCTTCCTTGGATGTTATTGCGTACATTAACATCTTACTCCATCCAATGAACTTTACTTTACACATGGGAAGTGTGCGCCCCTCGCCTCATACGCGCTCTGTAAAACACTGCGTGAAACTAGAGGTAAAAAGCATCACGTTTCGGTCACCTTTTTTTATTTCAAAGGTGCCTTCAGCAGCATTTTGCATCCCGCAGTATTACCGTTTTTCGATCTCATAACTGCTCTAAAAATATTTACCATCAGTTAACAAAAATTTTGAAGAAACAGCGACATGACGTTCACCACTCTGGCGACAGCGAGGAGTAAACCACATTTTCAATTGGAAGTCTCGAGGACTCACCAATACGCCTTCATTATGAAATAATAATATTCACAGATTTTTTAATCTTTCCTGCCCACTTGGTGTGTCAACACAAGCATATGCTTATGACGGTGGCTATTTAGGCAACCAGCCCTTTGCATCAACAAGAATGGGCGCCCAAAGCAATCATGTCATCTCTCGAGGGGCGCATCCTGCAAAAGTCACCATCAGTACGAAAAATTCATGATTCCTATGCTTCCCCAACAGCATGCTAGTACTTCTAATCAAACTGGCAATCCCAGTGTTCCTCTACACTGCGTAACCCTCACATGACCGCAAAAAATTACAATCCTCGCCATTACTTTCTATTTAAACCTAACGTTTACTGAACATGTAAAGTACCCTCGGACAAAATCATAGATTCCTTGCTCCCGGGTACTCAAATTTCCCAAAATGCATTATTCTGTATCCCCACTAAACATCCCGCTTTTATGTCGCCTACTGCACTCCTTTTGTGGCCAGCATTTCCTACCTCTAAGCTCAGTTACTCTCTCACCTTCATACAGCGCACGTTCCTACTCACTGTAGCAGCTGCGCAATTCCCGCGCAGTGCACCCAGTGTGCGAGTCGAGTCCTGCCGCTTCACTCTTTCTGTCTTGCTTTCGTGCTCTGTTTTAGCTGTGTACGAACTACCAAGCAGCACGTTTTACTATGATAATACACGTTCTCTTAAAACTGCTTGCTTGTAAACTGTGTGCTGCTGCGTGTATAAGGGTTCCAAAATCTTTGTCAGCGAAGATTTTTCTCTGGCGGTACGCAATAGAGAAAAGCAACCTAATAGACAAAAGCATGAAAAGGTCAGACTCGTTTACGATAAAATCAAAGTAAATGATAAACTCTTTGCATGGGAGGAAGAGTTAGGCGAGAAAATACCAGTAAAAAAACGGTCTCCTCGAGTTGCCTAACGGCAACCTGCTAAGTTAAGAAAAAACTAACTATTTTTATTATCAACGCCAGGAATATAGTTAATAAGACGGCAAAACTTGAGGGCTTGTCTCTTGAACATGAACCTGATATCATACCATTAGTTAAACTTGGCTGTCATCATGTATCTTTACCAATAATATATTTCCCCCAGGTTATATAGTTGTTCGTCAGGATAGATGTACACGTGGCGGTGGCGTCGCGATTTTAGTGAAAAACGACATTCAGACCCCACCCCTACCTGACATTACCGGCGCAGAAGCACTGTCTTGTGGGATCCCGATCGGCGTATATTCCCTTTCTGTTGGTACAATGTCCAGAGCACCGAATTCTGACCCGGGGCCATTACATATATTCTCTGACTACATGCAGCGTCACCTTCAAAGGGACAAAAAGGTTGTCCTTACGGGGGATTACAATCTACGAGGTATAAGATGGGATTCGTACGATGCTGGTGTTGTCGATAAGGACAGCGCTGAGGCGATACTTGATGTGGCCTTCAATAGTGGTTTAAAGCAAATCATTCAGCAACCCACACGTGTCACTTCGTCCAGCAGCACAATTCTTGATCTAACTTTTGTAAGTGAAAGCATTCCTGTAGAGAATGTATCACGGGAAATATTTGATGGAATTTCGGACCACAAGGCAACCAAATGTTGTCTATCACTGCCGTCGTCAGCACGCTCAGAAAAATTGATCAGACGAATGTATGATTGAAAAAACGCAGATGATGTCAGCATTCTCGGGCTTTTTGATTATCACTACCCCAATTTTTCATGTCTTGTCCATGATAATTCTGTTACAGTAGATGAATTATTGGCGAAATTTAAAACCTATGTACAGCAATGTTTATCATTCTTAGTACCCATGAAAAAAAAGAAAGTACACAAAAGAAACGTTTGGATCACAAGGAATATAATACATATGAAACGTAAAATGTCAAAGCTGAGGAAACTTAACAATAAGACATCAAATCCCTGCTACTCTGAGAAAATTAGCAAATTGGCACATGAATTTCAAGCAGTGATAAAACAAGCAAAACATACGTACAAGGACGTCACACTTAGCAACTTCATCAAGATGGCTCCTAAAATTTTGGAGATATTTGAACGCGAACATGCATAAGCAAAGCAATTTGCCGCCTAAGGATGCTTTCCAAAGAGCAAATCAGTTCAATAATTTTTTTTAGTCCGTTTTTACACAAGACAACGGAACTTCACCAGATTTAAGCCATCAGCCGAGGGGAACCGGCGACATACTTGGTGATATAGAGATAACGGAATCAGGTATACTTTCACTGCGCCTGAACATCGACATTAAAAAGCTTGCGGCCAAGATGGGATTCCAAATACTTTCCTCAAGAGATACGCAGAATGGGTCTCTAAATACCTCTTACTTATCTTTAAAAAATCTCTAGAATCGTCTGACGTGCCAAAAGACTGAAAAATAGCAAAGATTGTCCCAATTCTCAAATCAGGTGACGCAACAAGCCTATCAAATTACAGACCGATCTCGCTAACTTGCACATCTTACGAAATTCTCGAACACATCCTGCTAAAACACATCGTAACCTTTGCGGAAGATAATAACTTGCTTAGTAACAACCAACATGGTTTCAGAAAAGGACTGTCTACTATTGTGCAACTGACACAAATTGTGCATGATCTCGCTCTAACAATTGATAACCGCGGGCAGACTGATATAATATATTTAGATCTGTCGAAGGCCTTCGACCGGGTATACCATCCTAAACTCCTGGGCATACTACAACACATCCTCTGATCTGGCAGCATAATAAACTGGATAAAAGCTTATCTTGCAGGTCAACAATAGTACGTAGAAATCGAAAGTCAGCAACCTGATTGGGTAGAGGTGTCATCCGGAGTACCACAAGGAACAGTCTTAGCACCAATTTTTTTTTTACTATACATCAATGACATCGCAAATAACATGAAATCAACGATGCGCATGTTTGCATATGATTTCATCATGTAAAGGGAGAATAGGAACCATATTGACAAAGTAACGCTAAATCACCAGCTTGCGCAAGTAGCAAAATTGGTGTCAGGCATGGCAAATGAAGATTAATTTAGACAAGAATGTTTTTATGAGAGTAAGCAGAAAAAAAACCCAACTAGAATTCACCTACACGATCGAACAGCAAAGATTAAAGATAGTCGATGATTATAAATATTTTGGCATTGTCCTATCATCTGATATGAAATGGGACAAACATGTGTCACACATATCTTCTAAGGCATTTACAACACTTTGTTCACTTAAACGCTCTTTAAAATCTGCCTCACAAGACACTAAGATGCTAGCCTACACCTCATTCGTTCGTCCTATACTAGAATATGGTATTACCTGCTGGTCTCTCCATATACAACAGTGCATAAAACGCCTAGAAACAATAGAGAGAAAAGCCATCAGATTCGCTTAGAATAGGTACAACCGTAATGATTCTCCGACAGAACTCCTTGATAAAGCTTGCCTCCCGGCTATTTACAAGCGTGCGAAATTTTTACGCCTCAAGTTTCTGTTCCACCTCCTTAACGGTGGCTACAAATTAAACAGTGGTGCATATGTATCTTTCATTGAATAGCGAAACAATAGAACTAAACATCATAAACATTTAATTGAATACAGGTTTCACACAGACACATCCAGTTATTCTTTCTTTTCCCAGACAATCAGAGACTGGAATTCGTTTCCTAGTGATATTTTAATTTGCTCACCTGAAGATTTCCTTCCTATTCTGCAAAATTATGTCTATGAATAAGCATGTTGATTTACCAGTACCGCCTGTAGACACCGCATTTCGTCTCTAATTGGTTTTGATGTACTTTTCTGTTTTTTTTAATCTTGTGCTTCTGTATTTCTGTTCATTAACCTTTAAGAGCTGACTCAGGAAGGTCACACTCTTTGATTGTATTGCTCAACTACGTCTTCCTGTAAACTACAATACTAACAAGTATGTAAGTTCGTCATTCTCATTTTGATGCAGTGTATTTTCCCATGTCCTGCAACAGCCTCCAAATGGAGGCTGGCAGTATGTATGAAATAAGTAAATATTAAAATAAAATAAAAAGAGCGCGCAGTACATGGGTAGTCAATGGTGGATTAAATAGTAGTTTCCTACAGCATAGAAAAAGAGCGCGGGCAATTTCAAGAATCTAATACACAAGAAAATTTTGGAGAATACTATTGCAGCAAGCCACTGCATTGACGCACAGGATGTAACAAAGCACACTGAATGTATAAATTTTAACCTCCGGATACAATGGTGTATGGCCAATCGTTTTTGTGATAACTCTCCCAAGTTAAATGCCAGTGTAAAAGACAACGGACTTAGAAAGCTAGTACATCAGGTGTGCGTTTCTCTATTAAGATCGCATGTTTTTCAAACGTAGGTTCACGAATGTTCTTTTTTTCATTTTTCGTCAAAACCGCTTGAAGCTGACTAAACTGAATCAGGAAGCTTCAAAGCGGTTCGAATCATCGTTATTTTCAGTCCGGAACTAAACCTGTACAGAAGTAAAAAGCGTGAGCCGGAACCAGAACCGAAACCGAAAAGCTGTCGGTTCCACAGCCTGGACAACGGGCGCGCTCGGTGAGAGATCCCCACGTTTAGCCGTGGCATTCCACGATTCGCGGGTTACTGCGTTGTTCATGAACTACTGCATGCATTCTGAATATATGAAGTATGCACCTTTACAGAGTGAAGCGTTCCATTTATTACAGATTTAAGATATACACTGAACCATCATGTTTAGTGAAATTTCTTTGCGGCATCGAGTGGTTCACTGCTTTGGTCGGTAATGGCAGCGCTGCTTTTCTGCACGGTCCACTATCGAGGGTAAATGCAGCTGTCAGACGCGTTTGTCCCTGAAATCCGCTGCACATCTCTAATGGCAATGCATCGTTTCGTCTTACGGGTCCTAAACTTCTATTACACTGATAACTACAATGAATCGGATGTGCTTGATTTTCAAGTTTCGCTGCTACATGAGCAAAGAAGCACCTGCATGAGCCTAAGGCTAGTGACCACTTCTACAACGCCGTTCCTGTAAACACCATTTAACTTGACTTAACACATAAATTAACGGTACTTTTCGGCGTTCAGGAAAAGATAACCTCTTCGCACAAATGAGTGCCGATTTTCTCGAATGGTGGCAGCATAACGCGGCAATATAAAAGTTGGCAACCTTTTGAGCGTACGCTAAACAGGATGAAGGTGAAAAGCCTGCGCACTCCCGAGACATACTTGATATTCTGATTTGAATGCGTTGTTACTTCCTATTACTTGTTTTCTCCCACCATAAGTCCTGGACTCGAGTGTCTTAATTATCTATATTCTAATTACCTGTGCTCCAAAAAACTTCAACTTCATCATTATCAGCCTGGTTACACCCACTTCAGAGCAAAGTACACTCCCATACTTCTCCAACTACTCCGGTAATGTACTAATTTTGGCCATGTTGACCCTGCAAACTTGTTAATGTCATCCGCCCACCTAACTTTCTGGAAGAAGAAGAAACGCCGAGCAGTGCAGACGTGGAAGCATCAGCTCCATTTTTTTTTTCATGCTCCGCTCGCCAATTTTGAGAGTACAACGAAAAGAAGCATACCGCAGGATCCGCGAAGCGACGGCGGATCGACTGAAACCAAGATTCGAGGTGGGGCTCACATTCTCACAATTTTACGGAACCTTTTCTGCTCCTAGACGCCGACTTGAGCTTAACGGAGCTGAGCTTAGTGAGGAGTAGGGCCTTTGTCTTGCCTAGTTAGCACACTTGCCTGCAGGCATGGCGGATACAAGCATGGAAGATGACGATTTTGCAGGAAATGAAGGAAACAACGCTCAGAACGACTTCGGCTGGCAAGTAGTGGCTGGCCGAAGATCACGAGCTAGCACAAAGGCTGTGGATGAGGAGAGCACATTGCACGCAATCAGCGAGAGCATGGCGTCAAGAAAACCGCCGTCGGTGGAATGGTTAACAATCGGATTATCGAAGCTTCGAGGATGCCTCAACTGCCTGAGGAGCACAGGAAGATCATTATAGGCCCTCGAGGAGGGCTGAATTTGAACAAGCTGAGCACCACCACGATAGGTTCTGCAGTAATCGAGGCGTCCGGCCTAACTAACGGAAGAGCAGACCCGTGAAGATGTTGTCTGCCCAAACCTCACTCAAAATATCATCGCAGTCAGCACACCTAAGCCCTAACATGCTGCGAAGTACGTTAGAATCAAGTCTTTCAAGATTATGGAAGCTGAATACGAGGTAAACGCATGCGAAGCGGCACCGCATGCCACATGCTAAGGGGTCATCCGAAGACTGGACATCAGAGACTGCCAAGCTACGATAACAAGAAATATCGTGCATGATTTTAACCCGCTTGCGCTGGCTGCTAAGCGCATCAAGAAGTGGGGATCAGTCATTGTACTTTTCGGTGGACTCAAAATGCCCAAATTTGTCAGGTATAGTTCCACACTAGTGAGATGCTACCTTTACAGGAAGCAATTGGATGTCTGCTTCACCTGCGGAAGAGTCGGGAACCGCTCTGCTGTGTGTCCAACACCTGACTTTGTTCAGTGCAGGGGATGTTGAATTCGCCACCCAGGAGATAAACATGTGTATGTACTGTCAAGAATGGCGAGCTGTGAAACAAGATTGCCACACAGTTACGACAGGGCGACACGACGCGCACCTCTCCCTCTCCGTCGCTGCAGCTGGGAGGCGTTCAGAGAAGCGACCTTTGCGCTGGAATCCGCCGCCTTCCTCCAGCCCCTTCGACATTGTGACGGAACTAGTTCGGTGCGTGAACAATGATTCCGGAGTTCCCCAACGCGGAGCTGATTTGACACGCATGGTCAAGCTGCCGCGGGAACGACGTATTTTTGTGCTTCTCACGGTTCGGAGTGGCACGGAACAACGAGCGACCCTCGATCGGCAACGATAGTTCCCGGAACGGCACCCGCCAACGCCGTCGTCGGGCATCAGAGCGCGGTTGCCTTTGTGTACGTAAACTGTTCTGCAGAGCAGCGGCGCGTTGGTGATGAGTAAACGAACAGTCGCCGCGTCGTAGGACCGGCGGATCGAGTGTATAAAAACTGTGGTTGTGCGAATGCTGAGGACACTTCTCTTGAGCAGTTATGTTAGACTGAGTCACTTCTCTCATGCAGTCATGTTGGACTGATACTCTTTTTCTCAAGCAGTCATGTTAGACTGAGTTAATTTCTGTAAATAAACCACTTTTCCTCGTTCTCGATGAGAAGCAGTTCTTCACTTCATCAACGATCTCAGCGTAAATAAGTTGGACGACGGCATGGGCCAGCTACCTCCGAATTCATGCCGTACTCCAATCTTGGCAAAGGACCACGGACGATGGGATTGAGCCCCCAATCCTGACAGTACCTAGGTGTAAATTTTGTGAAGGCGATCACCCTACCGGCGACAAGTTTTGTAAGAAAAGATTTCAAGTCCCTTACGTCATACGACTCCGTCGAAGAGAGCGCAACAGGACACGGTCGTCAGTCGGAGGCGCAACAGCTGGCGCCCAACCATCGCCCCGAGGACAGGTAGCACTCGCGCTCCAGAATTCGCACCAGATCCAGGCATCGTTCACTATCCAGGGAGAGAAGGCGCTCCAAGTCAAGGGAAGCGCAAGTGCGCTTCGTGCAAAGGGACTCAGTACCTGACGAGAAGACGACGCCAGGAACCACCTAGGCTGACAAAGTCAAAGGTATGGCGAGGGTTGCTGGGGGCGCCTCGGTGGCTGTGGGTGATGACAATGATGCCAGAATAGAGCAAATAATTAAAGAAGTAGCTTCTTTAAGAAAAGCTAATGAAGAATTGACCAGGCAGGTTGTAGAGCTTCGTAAAAAGGAGCAGTCAAGCCCTGCTAGAGTCGAGATAGATAGACCTGTAACCAAAAGGAACGATTCACGGGAATCGAGCTGCCCCTGAAAAGAGAGTGGTGAGTTCCGAGGATGAGTCAGTTTTCTCAGCCCTCAGTGAAATAAAAGAGGCAATTAAAGCGATATGAGAGACAGTGGAAACGGCCAACTTTAAGGTGAAAAAATTGAGGAAAGGGAGGCTAACGGCGGAAAAAGACTTGGGAAAATGGAGGCGCGAGGGGATGACGATGAGTATCTGCCATCGGAGGCGGATAGTGTAAAGTCCATTCCTCGATTGTCGGGGCCATCACAAAGAGGAAAATAGCAGGTAATAGAAAGGCAGCCTCACCTAATAACAATGGACAGTAATCATGGATTTAACGTGTGGCAATGGAATTGTCGTGGGTTCCAACACAAAAAAGCAGCAGTGCAACAGGTGATCTGGTCATCTGAGGCAAGGCTAAAGGTAAATATGCTGCAGGAAATTTTAGCGGACGAAATTATGCTCACTGGGCACAAAGTTATATGTAGAGACAAAAAAATGGCGAAGGGGTTGGCGACCCTCATTGACAAAAAGTTACCATACATTGAGCATGATATTCACCTTAGACATTCCAGGTTTGAATTCATTTTAGTTGAGATAATACTTAAAAGGAACAGAGGTAAGGCGCAAAGCATTTTTTGCTTGAATATTTACAGCTGTCCTAACGACATGAGACAGAGGTTTAGAGCACTCTTCAACAAAGTGCTTTCGGTTGCCAGAAACTCCCGGCTCATTATTGGAGGGGACTTTAATGATCCCTATCACATATGGGGATACACTTGGAACACAAAGAAGGAAGAGGAGCTATGGAGTGTTGCCATGGATCTGGGCGTATGCTTGATTACTGATCCGGCGTATCGCACCCGTTGTGGCACGCCCACAAGCAGGGACTCCACGCCAGATCTTACTTTCGTAAACAATTCAAGACGAGCCAATTGGGGAAATTCAAACTTGGATCTCGGAAGCGATCATTACATCATACACATAACCATATACATACCGAGACAGGAAACTAGAATCTTCAAATTCACTGATTGGTATCAGTTTAGAAAAATCAGGGCGAAAAGAAGGAAACGGGCTTCTCGATACCGAGCAGGAGCTCCTTCAGACATGGGTCATCCAGCTCAGAGAGGACGTCAAAGAGGCCACTAAAGAAATCAGGACAGAAGGACATTGAAGCTATGGATGGCAGGCTGGCGCATCTGATTGAGGCCAAACAGGCTATATTACAGAGATGAAAAACGCACAGACACAACAAAAGTCTAAGAAAAAAAATGCGCAATTAAACGGAGAAATTGATGATCATTCGAAGACCCTCGTGAAGCAACAGAGGGATGAGATCTGCAATTCGTCTGATGGTAGACTCAAACATGGAGGTAGCTGCAACCTCCTCAAGCATTTGCTCAACGAGAATGAAACAAGGACAAGCAAGATAACAGCTATAGCTAATTTGGTTCATCAGGAAAGCCAAGATAAAACAGAGAGGGATACCATGGATAGTCTCGCAGCCAAATATCTCCCACTTAAACAACAAAACGAAGGAGAGGAGAGCCCCGAATATACGGTAGGTATATGTGAAGAACTTCACTGGGACTTCACTGAGAGTGAAGTGAGGGCGGCTCTTCATAGTCCTAACGATAGATCGGCGGTTGGACCTGATGGAATAACTAACAAGATAATAAGAAATCTATATGATGAATCAATTTCTTATCTAAATGAACAATGCAATGAATGTTGGAGAAAAGGGGTATACTCAGAGGAATGGAGGGTGGCCAATACTATCCTCATACCGAAGCCAGGCAAACAACTCACTCTAGACAACCGCCCTTCTATTGCCTTAACGTCATGTCTAGGCAAAACTATGCAACATGTCATCCTAAATCGACTCACGAAATACGTTGAGCAAAACGACATCCCTCCATACAGCTTGATCGGCTTTCGTCCGCGGCTGTCAACTCAGGATGCTATGCTGCTGATCAAACATCATCTTATGCAGGCCAGCCAAGCGCATACGAAAGCTCTTTTAGGATTGGATGTGGAAAAAGCTTTTGATCGTATAAACTATACGGCAATACTTGACGTTCTCTCGGGAATGGGTTTAGGCAAGAGACTTTTCAGCATGATTAAAGACTTTCTTAGAAATTGAACTGCACAAATCATGCTCGGTGAGCCTAAATCAGAAGCTAAGAATTTGGGAAATAGGGGCGCTCCACAAGGGGCTGTGCTCTCACCCATGCTATTCAATTTAGCAATATCCAAGGTTGCAAGAAATGTGGAGAAAATTGAGGGTATACATTATGTGATATATGCCGACGACATAACCATATGGAGTGCCAAGGACAATGTAGGACATACAGAGATGAGATTACAGGAAAGTTAATATGTTGTAGAGAACACACTAAAAGACATGGGGTTGTTATGCTTGGCAGCCAAATCAGAACTCTTAGTCATTAAACATCGCAGAAAAGGTCGCAAACCCAGAGGTTACATTCCGGAAGATGGGCCAAGAGTGTGCTTATACACTCATGAAGGATCCCCAATCAGGCTAGTTGCAAAAATCAAGGTTCTTGGGTATCACATAGATGGAAACCAATGCTAACTATAGAACAATACAACATATCTCGGATGAACCAGATGAAGTCATTAGGTTACTAAGGAGAATTACCAATAGACACAGAGGCTTAGGAGAATACAGCGCTTTGAGGCTAATACACGCCTTTGCTCTCCGTCACTTCACTTATGTGGTTGGATTATTCCAGTGGAAGCAGGCAGAACTTAGCAAACTTGATGTGATGCTCAGAAAGCTCGATAAAGTAGCCCTACAGATACCCAGTAACGCTGCAACCAACAAACTCATGAGTCTACGGTGCACAACAAAATGGAGGAAATCGCGGAGGCCCAACAGCTAGCGCAACAGGGACGATTGACAAAGTCACGAGCTGGCAGGAACATATTACAGGCAATAGGTGCAGAAGTGAATACATCAAGGAGCCCAATAGAGGCTGAAGTCGAATTAAGGATTGAAGTTGAACAAGATCAGAACCAACCCTCTCCCCAGAAACATGCATCCAGACTATAATGTCGTAAGGAGAAAGGCAAGAGCTAAAGCACTCTTGCAGGAAATAGAACAGCAGAACAAACTGGCAGCTGTAGTTGATGCTGCCTGGGTGAAAGGTAAAAAGCATTTACGGTCATTGTATAAAATTATCAAGCGAAGGTGCAAGACGCTCTCACTATTTTTACCAAGATGGCAGAACAAGCGGCAATTGCTCTAGCCATCAGGAGTAATAAGTGCGCCTGCATTTACAGTGATTCGAAATGCACTGTGGAGTGTTTTGATAAGGGCTACATAGCTGGAGTTGCAGCTATACTTCTGAAAACATTGGGATTAGGAGAACAGAAATCCGATTGTTCCCTGGGCATATGGGGAAAGTGGATGAGACTCGTGTAAACCTCAATGAGGTTGCTCATGACTTGGCACGAGGACTTGCTAACCGTGACAGTCACAACCGAGCCGTTCACGATCAAGCCAGGCATCATTTAATACCATACAATGACGTTACCAATCATAACTATTTAGGACGCAGACAATTCCCATTGCTACATTCAAAACTGAACAGGGCTCAGGCAGGCGCACTGCGATTATTGCAAACGGGTACATATCCCACACCGTAAACCATTGATAAAATATATTCAGAGAGGGAGATTAAGGTGGACTGCAACAATTGTAATGGCATCATTGGAATCAGACATATGCTGTCGGGGTGTCCCGCGACTCTCCCCAACCTCGTTGAAGAATGTACACAGTGGGAGAAAAAAATTAAAGGCCCAATGTATCAGGACCAACTAAGGGCAGGGCCCATGATGTCGCTGAAAGGCTTGGCCTGACAGTGCCAACGTGGGAGCGGCCCGTCTTGGCTTAAGAAATCGAGCCTCCTGACTTCATTACAATAAAAGTTTTCTCACACACACACACACACACACACACACACACGCACACGCACACGCACACACACACACACACACACACACGCACACACACGCACACGCACGCACGCACGCACGCACGCACACACGCGCACGCACGCACGCACCTAACTTTCTGCCGCCCCCTCCTACGCTCCCCTTCCCTTGGAATCCAGTCCGTAACCCTTAATGTCCATCGGTTAGCTTCCCTCCTCATTACATGTCATACCCATGCCCATTTCCTTTTCTTGATTTCAAATAACATATCATTCGCCCGCGTGTGACCGGCAAGTGCCGGTCGCACTTGCCGGTCTGAGCATCGGTCACCTTCCGCCACTTTTTGGTCGCCAGTCGCAAATGATTGCGCGACCTCCTCAAACCACCGCCGTTAATGAGCCTGCAAGGATGAATTCCTCGATACCAGAAAACAACTTGCCGAATTGCTCAACGAGTTATAGCTAGAAGTATGGTCGTTCTTTTGACAGAATAACGCCCCCCATGAATTCCTTTAGGTGGTTTGCTACGATGCGCGCTCTTAATTACTTCCTCACCTGCAGCTGCGAGGCAACTGGGGTAAGAGGTGTGACGTTTATCGGCTAAATGAGAAGAATGAGGGACGACAAACAAAGGATAGGTTATCAACAGTAGAACAAGTCAACATTGTCTGAAAAGAAAATGCAACAAGTATTTATTGCGATTCCCAGAAACACTCGTGACACTTAAATTACGACAATACGATTGGTGATCTGCGAAAGCCATAGAAAACTTTGGGAAGTAATAGCACGCTTAAGCTTGGTAGATACGAACTAGGCAATACAATGATGAGGACCCAATGACTGGTAAAGGAACATGCAAATGTACAACGGGTGTGCGAGTTAGTGTGCATTTGTGGTCAAGAATGTGAAGGCGACAAAACGTTTACACTGTTGTACCTAGGTATACGTGGGTGACCGAAACTACAGCTAAATAGAACACTCTTAAGAATGTTAACACACTACCCTACCAGCATCGCCTCCTCCGATCCTGTTCCAAGACGATCCCAAAAAAGCACCGTGACCAGTATGCCAGGAACGTGTGAGATATCGGGGTGTTAGTAAGCGACGAGAAAGGAAAAATTGTATTGAAGTCTTGCTCGCTTCCTATGAACTTGATGCTTCATTTAATTTCGGTGTGCCCGAAGCTAAGCGCGTTGAATGCTGCCATTTCGTCATCAACTCTTCACCTTCCTTGCATTCACAGCCCCGTTCGCTGTGAATCTAGAATAGTGTTGTTTGAAAAGAATAAAACACGTAATTGATAATTTAATTCTTAAAAAGCGCACTCATGTTCACCGATACTGTGTCAAATATGGCCGACTTAGTTCGTGTATGCTTCAAGTCATAGCTCATAATTGTCACTTCATATTCATTATTGATATGTTGGTGACCACTGAAGGCAAAACGTAGGTTCCCTGCATTCGCATACTATTTTCTTAATTCACTGATCGTTGGCGAGTACAAGCGAATGATCGCATTAAAGTACTACTGCGGCCTCATGCTGACACTAAGGTTCCTTCAGTTGAATGGCACTGAGCATGGCCATGAACACGCGGATGAAAGGGCCGCCTTGTGCGGCATCAGCGTTCACTAGGCTCAGCGCCCAGCTTATGCAGCCTATGCCATGGCAAGAAAACTAGTAAGGTTGTTTTTGTTGTTGTTGAGCGTGTTCCAGCACCAGCCTAAGCATGAAATATTCCTGCTGAATACGCGCACAACACCACAGAAGAGTTCAAGGCAAGCATAGTCGTCGAAATGGGCAAATTGTTCTTTGCCGCTATTACTAAGCACCGGCCAGTAAACGTTCACTTGAGCAGCGCAAGTTCCACACTCTTCGACAGACTATGCGTTCGGTCCAACACACCTATTCTCCGTCACACCCTGAGCAGTGATGACAACCACGCAGTCCTTGGCCTTCTCGTGATTGCCCGCGCTCGCTCGGCCAGTGTTCCCGCTGGTAGAGCGCCGAAGCCTCGACCAGAAGGATCCCGCTGTCGGTCGGCCGGCGCCGTAGTCACTCCCTCTGCGCCCGCCGGCGGACTCTTCGGGCACGTTGAGCAAGCAAGCGCGTGCCGGGGCACTCTTCTTACCGTTGGCGTCAAGAGGTCCCGACGAATTGGATCGCGCCGAGCGCACGGAGCTTAAGCGACGGCTCGTAGCGGTGGTATGGTCGTCCGATTGGTTTATGCCGGTTCCTGTGTACTGGTAAACGGACTGGAGTCTCACGAATCGACCCTCAGCGCAAGGGCAGAAAATCTGCAGGAAGGTTCGCCGGTATTTCTGGCTGAGGAGGCAGTAAAGTATGAAGTTACCGGCCGCGTTGATCGACATGAGGAAATTGAAAATATTTCCCAGGATAAAGACTAGCTTCTCCTGCTCACTGCCTTCTTCGGGGCTTCGGATGGACGTGTAGAGCAGCGTGACGGCTGTGGGAAGCTGGCAGACAAAGAAGAGGATGACCACCGCGATGAGCATGACAGTGATCTTGTTTTCCTGGTTGTCGCGGCTGGAGTCGGTCCTCTGTGTCATTTTGGAACGCTGCCTGCGCGAAATGTGCACGGAACGCACGAGAAACGCGTTGAACACGGCCAGGAGACAGAATGGCACCAGAGTGAAAAGCACCACTGTCAACCAGTAGTATATCTTCTTGTAGAGTTCATTGCGCCCAAACTCGGAATAGCTGAGGCTCACTCTGGTCATGTTGGTGGCTGGGTCATTCTCTTCGACCACAGCGTATTCGAATGGCGTCGGTAGAGTCAGCGCAAAGCAAAACACGACGACCCCTATGACGGCCTTTCTAGCCCGAGATTCAGTGCAGAGTACCTTGCCCTTGATCGGGTGACACACGGCAATGTAGCGCTCCACAGTGAACGTCGCCGTAAGCCAGACGGACGTGTTGCTGCACGTGTCCGTCAAGAGAATGAGGAAAGGAAAGCAGCGGAAATAAATGAACAGCCCTTTCACCTGAATGAATTCATAGTGCTTGAGCGAGAGTGCGAAACCACCCAGCAGGTACAGCATGTCGACGATGGCAAGCGCGGCCAAGTAGTTGTTGGTGGACGACCGCATCCGCCTCCGAGTCATGATGACGATCGTCACGGTGTTTCCAATGACACCGATGAGCGTTATCATGGGCACAAGTACACGCTGTATCCAGAAGCGGCTGCTTTCTAAGAGCGCATCGTATGAGGACTCCTCGGCAATGGGATCTGGTATGGACGAAAACAGTTCAGTAGAATTGCACCCTGCGCACGCGAGGTCCGAGCTCCCGTTTCCGCCCGCCGGGTAGAGGTACACTTGGTCTGGCGGCATGCACGTCCATGCGGGCGCCATGCCCGCTATGGTGCAGTTACTCAGGTAGTCGATCTGCATCCTCCCTTATCGCTCTTGCGCATGGCACGTCAGCATCCTGCAAAAAAGTACAGAGAAAAAGTGAGCACTTGTGCACTGGTCGTCGCGGCTGTGTAACCACGCACTACACCTATATTAAGTTGGCATTCACATATTTAGCTCAATAGGCATTAGTCACGACGCATTGGTGAGCATTGTCGAAAGAGTCACATCCATGGACGCAGCACAAACACATGCGTGGACATGACAGAATAAGTACAAAGCGCTCACTGTCTATTCATGTGGTGGCCATCCAAGTGCAGCGTTACGGTAATCAATGAGTACCAATAAGCTGGAACTGGTATGTAGTGAGAACCGTAAGCAAATTGAAGCTGTTGCTCTAGACAATTCATCATTTCAACAAAGTTGAAGTGATTTCTCGACAACCCACGAATTTCGCCGTACCTGTTCTTGAGTAACGTTCACGGGAATCAAGCTTGACAGTACTGAGAGAAAGTGTGCTCAGAAAGGAAAAAACAAGGAATAAAAAGAATTTGCGTTGCGTCCATCATTTAGGGATGATTATCAACTTCTGTGGTTTTAACGATTGACCTCATGGCTACCACGTAATTGCTGACGGTACGTTTTATATACTAATTATTACAAATCGTGGCACGAACCCAATTACCCTGGTTGCATCAGAGAACTTTAGTGAAGAGCAGCGCATACGCAGTCGCAAATGCACTGTGATTCGAGTTGGTGTGAAATGTGTTGATTAAGGAACGGCAAATATCCAGCGTCTCATACCATGTGACCCGTAAAAGAGGGTCGTTGGAGAGCGGAACACATGCAGGGACACATAGGCATCTATTTGCTTCGAGGAGGTTCTTGACAAGCACCACACGTCACGCGGTATATACCCAGTGATCTAATTTGGTCCAACGGTTCCTTTTGAGGCTGGTTCCCTCAACAGAGCAGCCAAATGTTTGATCATGGGATACCCAGTTACTCAAGCTAGCGGCAAAGAGGCTTGGCAAGGACATACATGCATAAATAGACGTAGATACAAATATACTCCAGACAGGCGTGCGTTCCCAAAGAATCCTAATAGTATTAAAATGAAGAGAAAAAATAGATCACTGCGTGTGAGTAGGTTTTTCTGCCGTAAATGCGATCTAGGCAAAGTGAAAAAAAAGAGAGACACAATTAACACTTCTGAGAACAGTAATACGCATACTACACGGAATTCACTGTTTAGTTACGTGGTTATTCAATTCCCCTCCATCCTCTGCCGAGACATCAAACGCCGCTGCGGGTCTAGAGTACGCTGTTTCATTGCTCAGGCTCTGTGCAGTGGTTGTCGGAAATCCGAGCTCGCCTTCTTTCTCGTGGGCTTATGGTTTCATCAATGAATTCGTACTTTTCCGTTATAGCAATATTCACAAATTTAAAAATGAAGCAGTGATATTTAGGCATGTTTCCACTTCGATGACTTGTTTTTCGTACAGATTATTGCTATTCGTATAGCTGAAATGCCCCATGCGACTTGAAGGCTTTTTATGTTGTGAACACTTACTGCGACAAGCAGCTTCATGAAGTGTGTGTGATAGCAGAGCCCTGTTTGGCAGTGCCAAGTAACTCTACGAGAATGTTGTCGGCGAGCAGTAGCATTAATTTAAACCTGTCAACATCAGAAAGAAGGCTGAGCGCTTATGCACGCAGGCACGTAAGCACACACGTACACACACACAAAACTAATTCTGCCAACCACATGCAAACAACATACAAGAAGCCACTTTTAGGTGGTGCCTGTGTTTGTGCGTGCACATACCGTAAACTGCAGTTTTGGCGCAAGAGATGTATGCCTCAAGGCATATATCTCTTGATCATATATCTCGAGGCATATATCTGAATATGAACGCCGCTACGGGCGTTCATATTCAACAAAAATGAACGAGTAATTTTGAGAGTTTATCTGCGTTCTTTTTTATTCTTTTAAAGGAAGGAATCAATATATACGTGTATATATTGATTCCTTCCTTCCTATATTGATTCCTTAGAGGCTCAAGGCCTCTAAAGAGGCCTTGAGCCTCTTTAGAGGAAAAGAAAAAAAACAGGCATCGGCACTATATGAACAGTATACAATTATTTATTCAATAATATGTACTTAGGTCTTCTCAAAATGATTCCGAAAAAGTGGTCATAACGATAAGGTACTTTTTTTATTTGCATTACGATCGTGCAAATGACCAACTTGTCTGCTCAGATGAAGTGGGTAAAGAAAAGAGAAAAAAAATGCGGTCCACTCGCATTACATCATAAGGTCTGGCTGGGGTTTTAAGTTGTAGGAGATAGAGCCGAAACCAGGCCCTGTGCCTAGTGTTTCGATAATGGCGCTCGCACGACCAACACCACTAGTTTTGATTCTTCCACACTCACGATAAGGCTGCAAGCAGCATGTGGGTACAACAGAGTCAAAACAGTGAATTTCGAGTAGCTAGTGGGTGGTCTGCACCAAAAAAAAAAATAAACTAAGCAACCACCATAATTACGAAGCAAATCACTAGCTATAATTTCCTGTATTCTTGTGCACAATGGCAAAACCCTTTGTACCCGTAAGTAATTCTGTATATGAAACATCGACGTAAATTATATAAATAAGAGTAACATGGAAAAGAGAATATGGTTATAAGTTATAAGGAAAATGTGGCCGTATTTTCCGGTATTGCTTCATATCTGCTTGCATGCTGGCTGTACAAGAATTAAAATTGCCGGAACCCAGAGTACAATAATACGCATACTACAGGGAATTGACTACTTAGCAGAGTGGCCAGTCGATTCATCTCCATCCTCTGCCGTCCCATCAAACGCCGCTACGGGCGTTCATATTCAACAAAAATGAACGAGTATTTTTGAGAGTTTATCTGTGTTCTTTGTTATTCTTTTAAAGGAAGGAATCAATTTCCTGCGAGGTATCGTAAATCAAAAAAGCTGAATGGTTGGTAGTTGTGGAGAAAACGAAAAAAGAAGAATGCGCACTAGACATTGCTTATCGCGGTTTTTCATTGCTCATCGAGATGTATGCATTCGATTGTTCTTTTTTTCATTTCATGCTTTTTAGAATGTTTTCTTGTGGTTTCTACATCACACATCTTGCTTCCCGTGCACCCCCATTTCTCCTTGCGTGCGTGTCTGCGTCCCTTGCTCAAGGAATGCACGGTAGTCACAGCCTTGGTGAGGTGCAGGTCAGCGCCATTAGCCCTGACCGTTTAGTTTTATACAAAATACCGAAAAAACTTTTTAAGCCGAAAGCCTTAGACGGCCCATGGGTCGATAAATCCGATGCCCGGCATTATGGCACCAAAATTCATATGCAGTCGAACCGTCGAACTTTGCTGGGAGTCGAACCCACTACCAGTGATGTTAGTTAAGGCGAATTTAATTAGGACTCTCCACCTTTGGCGGCAGTCCAAACCACATTTGGTGTTTGGGCTCATTAAGCCATCAATTTCTTTATAAGAAAGCGTGAAGCCGAGGCATAGAAGCGCGAGCACGACCAGTAGTGGTAATTAAGGCGCAATTAATTTTTATATAGTTAATTAAGGCACTGTAACCCACGACCTTCGGATTCCAATTGGCATTGTGTGAAGGACGAGAGTCTAACCCACTTCCTTCGGTGTTTATAAGGCGAAGTAAACAAGGCCTCGTTAATTAAGATAGATTTAATTCAAACACTCGATCTCCCAACTTTGGTGAGAGTCGAACCCGCGAACATTGCTGTTAATTATGACGAAATTAATTAGTGGTAATTAAGGTACTCCAACCTACTACATTGTGGTGGGAGAAAACAAGAAATAGGAAGTAACAACGCAATAGAATGCAAGTGTCAAGTAATATAATGAATGTCTTACGAGCAGGGTAGGCTTTCGCCTTTATTCTCTATAGAGCAGGCTAAAGTCACTGTCAACCTGTAATAAAATAAGGCCGATTTTACTGGAGCTCTGCCCTAAATACCCCTTAAATAGCGAAACTAGTGCCCTGCTGCTAAGAATAGATCCTTGCACTAAGTTGAATATTGCACTCCCTTATGAATATTATTCTGTTCGTGAAGGCTACTTTTTAGGCTCCATGCTGTGTTGCCTAGTTAGTATCCGTGAGCAATGTGAGCGGAAACACAGGAGCGTGTGTCAGATAGCCTCGAACACTGCTGTGGGCGATGCGCGGCGGCCGCGGTCGCACAGTGGAAAGACGCTGTTGTAAAAACCGTTGGCACTCCCACCGTGCGTCTCTTTGAACAAACTGCGGAACTTCACATCGCCAGCGCACATTGATAAGGTTATTTTCATATTACGGTTACTGCTAAATTTGTGCACCGAAGCATAACCAATAGTGTCGCTGCTTCGATGCGTAGGCATTCTAGGGCTGCTTTCCTGGGAAATAGGGAAAAAGCTGTTCTACGCCTAACAAGGACAAAATATCCGAGTACATTCACTTACCACATTAACGTCAGCACTATAAAGGATGTTGATATATATAAGTACCTAGGGGTAAGTCTTACCAGTAATCTCTCATAGGGTGTGCACATTTCAGATATCTTTGTGAAGTTTCCTCTTAAAAAAAACAAACATAGCTTTGCAAAAGCTATGTTTTTTTTATGTACCTAGGGGTAAGTCTTACCAGTAATTTCGCACGGGGTGTGCACATTTCAGATATCTTTGAGTCAGCTGGCACAAAGATATCTGAAATGTGAGCACCCCGTGAGAAATTACTGGTAAGACTTACCCCTAGGTACATAAAAAAACATAGCTTTTGCAAAGCTATGTTTTCTTTAAGAGGAAACTTAAAAAAGTGCTCCTGTAAGTGTTCGGCGTCCAGCATATAACACATGTATTAGGTCGCGGTTAGAGTACGCGTCTGCGCTGTGGGACCCATATGTTAAGAACAATATAATAAAACTCGAGGGTGCTCAAAGAAAGGCTGTACGGTTTATATTCGGAAAAATATAGAAGGATGGATTCTGCATCGTCATTGATGAAACCTAAAAAGATTACAACATTAGAGATACGTAGAAAAATAAACCGACTTTTGCTACTTTACAATTTTCTGCCCGGAAAAATTGCCGTATCTGAAACAAGTTATGCTCAACCTGCTGCTACTAGGAAAACAAGGCACACAGCGGAACATTCACTGAGGCCAATCTTTGCGAAAACTACTTTTTACAAATACAGTTTTTGTCCCTAGAACTCTGAAAGAGTGCAATGAGTTACCGCCAAGTGTTATCAAGGCCGAAGACATCCCAGCAGAACTGCAAGGTTTTTTTTGTGAGCTATATATGCTCGCAATGGCATAAATGTACGTATTTTCTGCTGGTTTTAGTTCTGTTCTGTCTATATTGGTTCTTTTCTTTTTGGTTTTGTTGAAAATTGCTCCTACATTGTGTTGGCGTTGGTACTTTCGCCCCTTTTGCTTGTTTTCGAGTTTATTGCTATTATTTATTGTTTGTCATTCCGAAAAAGCCCCTCCTGCTAAGACCAAAGAATTGGCCTGCAGTATGGTTAAAGAAAAAAATCATAAATCTGTCAGACTGCCCGCAAAGCGTGACGCCATGCGGTACATAAGATATACACGAGGTCCTATTGGGCTACATATGAAAACACCTCGCGCTAAACGCAGGAAAGGGCGCCCAAGAGCTGCGCTCTAGAAATATAAAAAAGCACGAAAGCACAAAATGACTAGCTCTAAGTCACTGCGATAAGGAACCGGCTTATCGACTGTCTGTGGCAAGTGTAATGCCGTCAGATACCGTTTTCGAAAAAGGCTGGCGCAGTGGGAGTGCCACCGGTAAGCGGAAGAGCGCCGCTCTTTCCCTTCCGCTTTCGACAGCGCCATCCCCGTATCGCTATAACTCACTTTCGTGGCTATTTGCCACGCGTACGCGCGTTTCCGCTCATATTGCCCAGCATAGTGCGTTTCGTCAAACGAAACAGGGATCGCGTACGCAACCTTCTCAATGCATGCTACACACTTCGTCTCGCGCATTATTTACGTCTTTCTGAGCCTTTTTATCACCATCGTTGCATATTTTGCAGAGAGCTACGAGCTTGTGGCTTCTACAAGCATTACTCGGTACTATTTAGGAATAACGAGGCTTTCTTTCTCCGCTGTGTTGCCACACGTGTTACAGTTGCTATGCATGCATTGAACTTGTTTGTTTATAGGTCATTTGTTGTTATCCACCAACCCGATGCGACAAAAAAAAAAGCCGTTACAACACCCTTATTCACAGAATTTTAACCTTTACTTTGGGCCCCGCCTGTTGTGCAGTTACTCATGCAAGCTCATACAAATGCTCTTCTAAAGCATGCTAGAGGCGAGCTTGTGTCCCATTCCCATGTGATTCATCATGGCTACATTAAACTTTTCGGGACCACTAATTGATAAAACGCGTTATTGGGCTAGTTGGTGCATCATTCTTAACGACGATGGTGCAGCAGCACTAAAAACAAAGGCGATAGAAATGACACAGAGAGGCGCACTCTTCTTCATATATTGGGGACGGTATTCTTTCGTTTGTCTCTGCGCCTGCGCTGGATCCATGCAATATCTGTTTCCATGCTGTTGTTTTTTGAGGATATTAGTTCCAAGTGCGAGCCTATCTGTACCAAATTTATGGCACGTGTTCTTATTGCTGTGCACAATTATGCTAGAAAAATTGAAGCGTTGACCTGTAGTAGAGTGGCGACTTGGGGTGGTTCGTACAGAATATTCCAAAATAACGCGAGCGTACAGGACACAGTCAGAGGACACGCACGCAGGAATGAGTTACAAACATGTCTTACAATTTTAGTCACAGCCGGCTCCAGCTCAGAAAGCAGTCTCTGTCACCGCTGACAGCGTCGTGAAAAAACTGGCTGCAATTCGCGGTTGTAATTCAGTGCTGCATGTGTGTTCACTTGCTTTATAGCTGACGCTTTCACGCTGTTCTGTTTTCTTGACCTCATTCATTTGGCTATCTGCAGTCTTCGGCCACAGCGCAAGAAAGAATAGGCAGTATACCTGTCATTACAAGAAAAATGGCCCTACTCACCTAAACACATCTTGACGAATCCACGTGTCGGTGTGCCTATAAGTTTGGCCGCAGGTCGGGAAAAAATGTCGCGATGCATAAACGTAAGCGTTACCGTACGCAAGCATCGGTACACTGAGGCTTCTACTCCCTGCCAGCCTAACAGCCAACGTTTTTACATATTCGCAGTAGCGTAGCTGTGAACAAAGAAACAGCGGCCACCGAGCCATCGACGCGTTACATTAAAGCCACGAGGTACGTCGCCGATCACGTTGCTCGCGACTATATTGGTTTTATCGCGTGTTGCCACTGTTTAACAAGAAAGGGACGATAGGAAACGCAGTCCGCCGTTTGCACTCGCGAGTGACACGAACGTTGGCCGGAGACTAGCAGGGTCGATGCTTGACCTGCTGCCCGCACAAATTACAACTCGAATGAGTCAAAAACGACTATAGGGGGCTGTTGAAACAGCCGATGGAAATCGACCGCTAGTTTCGAATGCGGAGTGCGTGCCGTCCATGGCGAACGGCGGTGAAATAAAACATAATAATAAAGTTGTATAAACTGAAATGTGGCAATTGTGCTTGCTGTTGCAGTGTTTTTATAACTAGTGCAATAATGAATTAAAACACGTTCTCTTAAATTAAAACAAGTTTTATTCCGTGAAAGAAACGGGAGCGCTTTATCCTTGCCTGAACTCACTGTGGTAGTTGATTCCATCGGTGACGGTGACAGCTGTTCCAAGGTCCACCTAAATAGGTCGCAAAACTTGGAACGAAAAGCGTGCCAGAGCCTATCGCCAGAGATATCGCTTAATGGTGCACGATGTAAGCGCAACAAGGTGAGGAGGGGGGGACAAATACTGGAACTAGAAAACCTATGTAAAAAAAATGTTCGAAGATTTTAAATCAGAATACTGTTATACAAGTAAATATTGCGTTTCAAATATTTTTGGTGCGCAAAAACAACTAATCTTATTTTTTTTTCCATTTCGTGAATTATTAGGTCGTTATTAGTGACCCCTACCAACCAGTCATTCTGGCGCAAGAGTTGGTAAGAGTGTGCAAACCGGCTAATATGTCCTGCGGAAAGGCGTTGCTCACTTGAATGCGGCGGTTTCGTCCGAGTCGATTTATTTGCTTGCGTGTTTGTTAAAAGTATGGCATGTGCTTCACTTGAAATTTTGCGTGACCTGGAGCACGAAATTCATTGGCGAAAAGTATGAGTCCACGTTTTTGTTATCGCGCAAGTTCACGCTGCGGCATCCGACGTGCTGTGTCTCGTCGTGGCGATAAATGGGAAGCGCTCTGCGCAGGAACGTCGCGCTATGTTCGCTATGTTCGTTCAATCTACGTAACACAGGCTTTGACTGTCCGACGGGCAGGAAGAGAAGTAGGTACGAAATTTTCTAAATGATAATGTTAAGCAATGGGGTGTTGTCTGATAACTATTGGATAGGAATACATGGTTCGCAAGCAATTGAGAATGCTTCGGTGAAAAGGTTACACATATGTTGCTCTACATGACGACCGTGCGCTGGCCAGATTACCTTTCATTCATTGAAACATGTTTTGTTTGGTCAATTTGTTGAATTACTCAGGAGGAAGTAATGTGAAGTTGCTTTTGAAGGCTCTGTGGCACTTTTCATCCTGTTTGTTCGCCTGCCTAAGGGAACTACTGGGGCAATTGCCATCAATAAGAGCCCAATTATGTTCACATTAAAGTGTAAGCCACTCGCATAGTTTATTGATACGATGCCGCTTAAGCTGAGGAAACTCGCAAATTCGCTTCAGCCTCAAATGCAAAATAACTCCTAGCGTAGTGGTCGAAATGTCGTACGCTAATAAATTCAAACATCCGCGTCAAGTAGCATAAGAACTTGACGTCACTGTCATTCCCGTTCATGATGAAACTTTTAATTTTTTTTATGGTTTGCTTGATTGCCCGCCAGGGGGCCGTGGAGTACCGACATCTCTCACATGGGCTCCCGCTTCTCGTGCTTCTCACCCCGGAACAAGGCCAGTGACGAACCAAATTTTTGCACCGGTGCGACCGGCAAGACGAGAGAAACCGGCGGACACTAGCCGCTTTCGGGTGAGTGCACCTTATCAGAAGATATCAAGTGTTATTCCCGACGACCGCCCGCCCACCCCGTTAAGCCTAACGCCAGAACCAGCTCCGCGCGCCGCGCGCCGCGTGAGCACGAGCACACGAGCGCTCGCCCACGCCGCGGCGAAGAGCCCCTACGATGAGCCGAGAGGCAGCTGCTGCAAGCGAAATGGCAAACCAGAAAGGAGATGAAGCGAATGCAATGCAAACAGACAGGACGGAAGAAAACACCGGGGAAGGTACCTGGAACTATGATGCAGAAAGCGGCCGAACAATCGAAGCGGAAAGCGCCTGGATCACAAGAAACAAGAAAGCCAAGAAGGACACCTCGAATTCAAGGACGCCGGCAAAAAAACCAACCGATGAGCAAACGCCCAATGCAGCACCTTCACAGCGACAACGCAGACCCAGGATGCCGCCCCTGCCACTTGACGACTTTAAGATCGTCTACCGCCCGCAAGCAGGTCTCGACCTCGCCAAATGGAATACCGTCGCAGTCGTGCACGCCATCGGTAGAGCGAGTGGACTATCACAGCAGGATTTCAATGACAAAGTACGCGTACAGGTACAGAGAATCGAAAATTTAATCATCGCAAGCACGGCCGACAAGGAAGACGCAAAGATGCTGGTCAGCATCAACAGAATACAGCTCGGAGGCACTTACCACAACGTCAAAGGCAACATACGAACTCCTGACGACGTCTCCCGAGGCGTCATCAATGGCCTCATACCAGGAACAAGCACCGCAGAACTTATGGCAGGAATCCGAGCACCGGCACGATACACCGTTCTTCACGCCCGAATGATGGGTCAGTCGACCGCGGCAGTCGTATTCTTCGAAGGACCGCACGTTCCCTACTACATCATCTTCCAGAGCGTAGACTTCCGCTGCAGACCATATCGCAAGTCAGTGCAGTACTGCCGCACCTGTGGCAACATGGGACACCGCCAAGACGTCTGTCCGAAACCGATCCCAGATTTTTGCTACAAATGCGGCAAGACTGGACAAGCACAAGACCATGACTGCACACCGACCTGCAAGCTCTGCGGAGAAGCGCATGAAACTGCAAGTACAGAGTGCAAGAAGAGACTGAAGCCAAGTCCTCCACCCTACAATATACGGCAACAGCGGCTTAACAGACTACAAGAAAGAGAAGAGACAACCGCTGGAGCTCCAGCAGTGAAGAGTTGCCGGAGCTGGGAACCTCGGCCACCAGCGCGAGCAGCTCCCCTAGACGCAGCAGCTCCAAGCCAATACTGCGAAGTGCTTCGCGCTCACGTTCCCGCTCTCGCTCCCGCTCAGTCAAGCGCGCGAGCTACGCCGACGCGGTAAGCGGCTCGAGCGGCTCGGGTGGTACGAGCAGCTTGGATGCATCGGCCCAAGCCGCAGTCATACGGGTCCTAGAAAACAAAAAGCAGAACCAGCAGAGCAAACTGGAGAATCAGCACAGCCAATTGCAAAGCCAGCAAAACCTCATAGACAAGCTACTCCGCAGTCAACAGAAACAGCAAGAGCTCACCGATAAACTGCTGCAAAAATGCAAAGAACAACAAGAACTCACAGACAAGCTGCATCAAAAATGCCAGGAGCTCGAAAACATAAACAGAGCCTCGGGAACGACGTTGACCAAGGCCGACGTTGAAGCCATAGTAGATGCAAGGTGCCTGATATTTCAAGAAGCCTTTATGAAGAACATTCATGCGACAATGGAAAAAGTTGTACAATCAGCAGTCGAAAAAACAGCCGCTACCTTCGAGAACAAGATCGCGACGTTAAACGCCAAAATAGATGGTATCGCACCACAGCTCAACAATTTTATCGCGCATGTGAAGAACAACTACATCACCAAGGCACAGCTCGAAAATTCGCGCCCCACGAGTCGGAAGAAGGCACGGGCGAACAGCCACAGCGATTCCTGCTCGGTCTCGCCCACTCGCGATCGCCGACGCGAATTCGAATCCATCGACGATGGCGATCCCTAACCACAAGGCAAAGAACCAGCAGTCAACTATACGCATATGGCAATGGAACTGCCGATCATACCGCCCTCGACACGCCAATCTACAAGAATTCGTCAAGCTGAACCAGCCGGATGTCATAGCACTACAGGAAACCAACACGCAGAACGTCCGACTGCAAGGATACGCCACATATGCACAAACCCGACGAACTGCCATATTGGTGAAGAAAACTCTGACAGCCCAAAAACATGACATAGAGAACACCCAGACCGAACACACCTTAATCGAGGTTTTACCGGAACGAAAGACGCAGAAAAGCCTATTCGTGGCCAGCGTATACAGCCCGCCTCGCGACCAGCTACCGGCCTTCGATCACTTTGTACGAGAAATGAGGAAATCCACGAATGGACACCAACTCTTCATAGTGGGAGACTTTAACGCCTCGCACACGGCATGGGGCTATCATACCACCACAAAGAAGGGTGCTAGAGTGCACGATGCCGCACAGCAACACAGACTCACCCTCTGGAATGATCCCCTCCAGACCACGAGAATTGGAAACAGCGTCTCCAGGGACACAAACCCCGATCTTACCTTTACTGCGGACGTCCCCTGGGCACAGTGGAGTCTACTCCAGGAAACCTTAGGTAGCGATCACCATATTCTCCAATTAGATGTAGCACACACCCGTAAAAAGATCAAGACCGGAATTGCACGGCTTGGAAATCCTTCAGGGACAAGCTAGATTCCGGAGCAAGCATAACTGACATTGACGAATGGCTCAAAAATGTATTAGACACAGCAGAACGTCACACCAAGATCATACAACTCGATGCCGATACACCCGCGGTCGACGCGCACCTCCTACATCTCTGGGAGGCAAGAAGTGGCCTCCTGAAGAGATGGAAGCGACAAAAGCTTAACAGAAAGCTAAAAACACGTATCGCTCTCCTGATTAAGCAGGCTCAAGACTATGCGGACCACCTCGTCAGGCAGAACTGGCACTCTTTCTGTGACAAGCTACAGGGGACTCTGAGCACGAAGAGGACCTGGCACCTCCTACGCGCACTCCTGGCCACTGAACCCAACAAAACGAAACAGAAGCAACATCTTCACAGTCTTATCCCCAACCACGCCGGATCAGAAGAACACCTCCTGCGAGAACTACAAAAGAAACTATGCGGAGACGCACCCTCTACCACGTCAACTCGCAGCAAAGAATACTCTGGAAAACCGAACCCAGAACTCGACCGACCCTTCACGCAGGCCGAAATCCACGTAGCCCTATCCAAGCTGACTAGAAATACCAGCCCAGGTAAAGACAGGATCGTTAACAAACACCTACGCAACCTACCGCAGCAGGCCACCGAGGCTCTCCTCTGTTACTACAATGAGTGCTGGGAGAAAGGAGAACTGCCTGCTGTGTGGAAACACTCGGACATCACCATGATCCCCAAGGCCAACAAACCTCTCAGCTTGGAGAACCTACGCCCGATCTCCCTTACCTCGTGCGCGGGAAAGCTCTACGAACATATGGTGCACGACCGCATTACCCAGTACCTAGAAGACAACGACCACCTACCAGACACCATGTTCGGTTTCAGGCAGCACCTCTCAACGCAGGATGTACTCTTACAACTAAAGGAAGGCCTTCTAGATCACCTAAACAATCGAAGCAAATACTCCATAGTGGCAATAGACGTCAAGGGAGCCTTCGATAACGTTAGCCACGACGCGATCCTCAACAATCTCGAAGGAACCGGCTGCGGCACTAGGACCTGCGCATACGTCAGAAACTTTCTGATGGACCGCACGGCAACAGTCGGAATCTGCAACATCCGCAGTGAAAGCTTCCTACTTCCAAACAGAGGCACCCCGCAAGGGTCGGTCATTTCCCCGCTACTCTTTAACGTAGCTATGATCAAGCTACCCCCACTACTCGAGACCATACCAGATCTGCGTCACGCGATGTATGCTGATGACATCACGCTCTGGACCAGAGCTACGAACGTTGGAAGGCAAGAAAGTAGCTTACAAGAAGCCGTCGACACCATCGAAAGCTATCTCCGAAACTGCGGCCTCCGCTGCGCCCCAGAGAAGTCTGAACACCTCATCCTGAAAGCAAGAACGAGAGGCCGACCACCCAACTACGAAGAGCCTGACCCCAGCATCACACTCAACGGGACAACAATCCCGAAAGTCGACACTATGCGAATACTTGGACTCCACATCCACAAAGACGGATCGGGAGCTGCCAGCCTACCGAGACTAGAACGCACCCTTTCGCAACTAATGCACCTCGTCAAACGGATCTCAAGCCAAAGAAGCGGGCTCAAGGAGCAAGGCACTCTAAGAATAATACAAGCGCTCCTCACCAGCCGCATCACATACGGAACGCCGTACCTGGCTTTAAAGAACGCTGAAATAGAAAAGCTGAACATCATGATAAGGAAGGCAATCAAAGTCGCCCTGGGACTACCCGCCATGGCCTCTACATCACGTCTCCTTAAGATGGGCGTCCACAACACGTGGCAAGAGCTCGCCGAAGCGCACAAGAACAGCCAGCTGGAACGACTCAAGCTCACGCCCACAGGGAGATCAGTACTCCGACACCTAAACTACAGCGAGACGTATGTCGCAGACACGGACAAGAAAGAACGAATACCACCGGACGTTCGAGAGTGCATTTGCATCGCACGTGTCCCGCGCAACATGCATCCCATATATCACAAGAGCAGAAGACAGGCTAGAGCCAACGCCATCAAACGAAGCTTCAGGCATGACCCGAATGCCCGCTACACCGACACGGCCAAGTATCCGCATCGAAACGCGTACGCTCTGAGCGTCGTAGACTACCAAGGCTCCGAGCTAGCATCGGCAACCATCAAGGCACGCAACCCGGAAACGGCTGAAGAAGCGGCAATCGCTCTCGCCACCACCACATGCACAGACGCAGCGGTTATATTCACCGACTCTCAGGCCGCCTGCAGAAACTTCTTGAGGGGCCCCACCTCGGCCGATGCACTCAAGATACTAAAAAGACGAAGCACTCCGCTCCCGTACACCTGCGCAACGTGGGTACCCGGACACGAGGGCCTAGAGGGGAACGAAGCGGCCCACGCCGCTGCCCGCGAGCACGTCAGCCGGGCTCCCCTCTCCCCACGCGCTCTCGGACCCGTGACAGAAGAGGCGGAGGCCGTATCCACCAACTATTCGGCCATATTGCAACATTACAGGCTCGAGCGTCGAGTGTACCCTCCACCGCACCCTAAACTCGACAGAGAAGAAAGCCTAATCCTTAGACGCCTGCAAAGTAATACGTACACGCACGGAACGATAATGCATCGCCTCTACCCGACGCTCCACGGCTACCTCTGCCCACTTTGCAACGTACCCGACATTCTGGCACACTTGCTCCTGGAATGCCCGTGGCAGGAAGGCAGCGAAATGCAACCAGAAACGCACGCAAAACGAGCAATAGAAGCAAACGACCTATTCGAAACGTGGGAGGCCAAGCTAACCCTCGGGGACCTGGAAGACCAGCGACAACTCGTCGCCAGGGCCAAGAGGGCAGTCGAAGCCAGAGGGTTCCAGGACTAAGGAGCCCTCCCACCTTAGGGTGATACCCGGCCTCGCTCGGGACACTGTTTCGTTTAATAAACGTTTCTCTCTCTCTCTCTCTCTATGGTTTGCTTGCTGTTAGCTGTCCCCTCGATACGTAGAAGGCGACGGTTGCAACGAGCCGCCATTTTCTTGACACGTAGGCTCCTATGGAAGCTTCGCTACCAGTTTACATGTACAATTGGCTGACCTGCTTTCTGCTGAGCTCGTTCAGCCACCCTAGCGTAATGCGGGTTTTTTGTTTTCTACATTTTCGTTGGCTACGGCGACGATTCGTGCTTCCGCATAAATACCGGCCATCGGATACTTCGGAACCATGCGAGCGTGTGGACTGCAAAGAAGTGACTGAGCCATGCGAGCTCGTGTCAGACGACGAGATGGCCACGGCGGGACACCAGACCACCTGTGCAGCTGGGTGGTGCACGAACAGTGAGCAGAACAGTTCCCCTAAGTTATTTCGAATTACCAAAGATGACAGGTGAGTGACATTTTGTTTTCCAAGCATTGGACATACTTATTTCAAATATTTTTTGCGTAGTTGCGGAAACAACAAGCGAACACCACTCACTTTCCCCTTGTGCATTTTTCTTGACGAAAACTAGGTTTAACATAAGCTACATTTGATGTGTTAGCGTTAACTTTATTTCTGCCTAATGTTTATTATTAGTGCCCCGCCAAGGTACGCTTACGTGTGCGACAGACAAAAGGCAAACGAGGTGATTCTTGCTCTAATTCTTTGGTTGTGTCTCAAATCATGCATTGAGCTTGTAAATTATGTTACGCGGAAGCATAGCAGGCAAACAAATTATCCAGTGTATTTACAAAGGGTAGAAACACTGGCCAACATGGAAGCCAGCCAACGTCAAACAAGGCACGTCGTCTGCCTCAGGTGAGCCAGAGGCAGCTTATGGGTACGTCCCACTAAATCCAAGTGTCCACATCATCTTCTTCGAATAGCACATAGCATGACCTCCGGCGGCTGAAGCGACCGCTCGGCTCTACTAAGAATCCAAAGCACAGGACAGGGGGTAATGCGTAGTCTGGAAACGTGGAAAACATCGGTGGGCAACGTAACAGATGTTGTGGGACTGGCGGACACAATCTCGTGCGTGACGTCAGTCACTTGTCGAAGGATGCGCTATGGGCCCGAGTAGCGAGGAAAGAGCTTTTCAGAAAGGCCCATACGTCGGAAGGGTGTGCAAAGCAGCGCGGGGGCACTGAGAACAAAACGTTCGTCGCATTTTCGGTGGTCGTAAAGACGCGTCTGATTATCTTGGCAAGCAGGAAGCAGTCTACGGGCTATATGTCGCACGTAGTGAGCCGTGCAATGGCGTCGCGTGCACAAGTTGCAGTTGAAGTCTAGTTAAAGTTGAAGGACAAGGATTAAATGTGTCCAAGCGTAAAGTTGGTTCACGTCCAAACTAAAGGCAAAAGGCGAGAATACCCAGTCGTGGCGGAAGGAACTATATGCAAACGTCATGTATGACAGTGCAAGGTCCCAATCACGGTGTTCAGCCAACACGTATTTTTAAAGCATGTCTGTTAAGGTCCGATTCAAGCGTTCGGTGAGCCCATTCATCTTGGGATTGTATGACGTGGCAATCCTGTGCTGCGTGGAGCAACAGTTCCGGATAATGTCAATGACATTCGACAGGAAGTTACGGCCTCGGTCAGTCAGCAATTGACGTGGGACGCCGTGTAATAAAGCTAGGTCACGCAGGACAAAGCCCGCCACGTCAGTAGCACTACTGGTCGCCAGCGCTCGTGTCACTGCGTAGCGCGTCGTGTAATCAGTAGCGACGGCAAAGCATTTGTGCCCTGACGCAGATGTAGGCAAAGGTCCGAGATGGTCCAAACCGACGCGGTAGGGCTCAGGTGGGACGTCAATGGGCTGAAGATACGAAGCAGGAAGAAGAAGAAGGTTTCTTGCGCTGTTGACAGAGCTCGCAGGCGCTGACATAGCGCCGAACTGAGCGCTAGGCCAGGCCAACAGAAGCGACGGCGCATGCTGTCGTGTATCCGCGTAACACGAAGGTGGCCAGCGAATGGGGTGTCGTGCAGCTCACGAAGAACGGTAGAGCGCAGGTGTGATGGTGTAAACAGGAGAAGATCAGCACCATCGGGGTACACGTTACGCCGATATAAGGCACGATCCTTTACGGTGAACATGCGTGCAGAGGCGTCGCTCGGAGAGGATTCTAGGAGCTTGATTATTTCCATTAAGCAGGTATCTTGACGCCACTCGTCGACGCTGTTAAGCAATTGAATCACGGAAAAGCCGCCACCGAGCGATTCAGTGCGCGAGGAGTCACAGTGGGCCACAGGGCAATGGTACCAACAATCCACGTCTTTGTGCAGGCGTCTTGTATACAACTGTGTAGGTGTGCTCTTGCAGGCGCAGTGCCCATCGAGCGAGTCTCCTGGTAGGGTATTTCAGAGTCAAGCCAGCATAGAGCACTGCGGTCAGAAACTAGTGTGAACGGTAGATCAAAAAAATAAGGGTGAAACTTTTCAGCTGTGCATATAATAACGAGACACATCACGTTCTGTAATTGAGTAATTTCGCTCTGATGTGGACAGCAGCATGCTGCCGCAAGCGATGGGAAAGTTGGGTACACGTTGACGTTGGGCCAAGACAGCGACTGTCCCGTAACCACTCGCGTCAGTGCGAACGTCGGTTTGAACTCATTGGTTGAAGTGGGTCAAATTGGGATGCGCTGTGAGAAATCTGGTTCACTTGGAGAAAGCCGCAGCTAGTCCCGGATTCCAGGACGGAATTCCAGGTTGAGTGTCTTGTTTAAGATCTCTGGCAAGTTTCGCAATCCCTGCGAAATTCTTCACGAACCAGCGAAAATAGGAGCAGAGCCCACAAAGCTACGAATCTCATTGGCATACTTGGGCAAAGGGAAGTCTTTCACAGCTCAAACGTTTTCTGAGTGAAGTTGTACGCCGGAAGCGTCCACAATATTGCTAAGCATCATAATGCGATGACGGTCAAAATGGCGCTTCGATGAATTCGACTGAAGTCTGGCACGGCGGAACACGTCAAGAATCGCTGAGAGGCGTTCAAGGTGTGTATCAAACGTAAGCGAAAGCACAATCACGTCGTCTAAATAACACAAGCATGTATGCCACTTGAACCTGTGAAGCAGAGAGGACGGCATTCAGTCGAATGTGGTTGAGGCACTACACAGACTGTAAGGCACGACCTTGAACTGGTAAAGCCCATCAGGAGTGACAAAACCCGTTTGCTCTCGGGCCATTGGGTCCGCAGAAATCTTAGACAATACCCGGATTGAAGGTCGATAAAAGAGAAGTAAGCGGCACCATCAATCAGGACACCACCAATTCATTGTAAAGGGTAAGCGTCCTTCTTGGTAATGTTGTTTAGATGACGGTAGATCATATAAAAGCGCCACTATCCATCCTTCTTATTAACTAAAACAAGAGGGGATGCCCAGGGACACGAGTATGGCTCGACAATGTGCTTATTACTACGACAATTGCTAGGCAATACGTCTAAGGGCTTCAGTCTGCTCAGGCAGAAGGTCGTTGGCGCTCATGCTGTGAATTTTGCAGCCACCACAAGTTGTCGGCGTTGGAGTGCCCGGCGGAGGACATGTGGCATACATTTCAAAAGCTTCTAGCTGAAAGCCTCGCAGGAGCAAATGTGTGCTAGGGAAGAACCCTGTGAATGGACTTGCTTGGTGAAGCCAAAAGGCCCCATTGGAAGGCATATTCTGTTAGCCGTAATGCTCAGGGCCATGCAGACTGCAGCGATACCGTGCGTGAGCAGGACGTCAGTAAGAGGCGCCATGTAGTAGTCGCCATATTCAACAGCTGGTGAACATGACAATTCGGCATAAGTCATTGTTTTATATGGGGAGCGAACAAAATCTCTCCAATGTAAGCGACATGGAAGAGGTCGGTCACTGGGTTTACAGAGGCGGGGTAGGCCAAGGCGGAGGACACCGGCGGAGCTATCAGTAAGAGCGGAATGGGCAGGAAGAAAATCAAGTCCAAGTATGAGGTCATGAGTGCACTGCGCAAGGGCCGTAAAAAGAACTACCACCTGGTGACCAGCAACAGGAACCAGAGCTGTACACATCCCAGCAACAGTGGTCGTCGCACCGTCAGCGAGACGGCCGACTCGGGTCGTGGGAGCTGTAAGGATCTTTAAGCGGTGACGAAAACTGGAACTCATGGCAGACGTGCGCCACGGTATCCACCAAAGCTCTGACAGGGCCGTCGTCGACGTGGACCTCAACAGCGTTCCGGTGGGCACTTAAAGGCCCACCGGAACGCTCACCCTGTCCTGCAGTCCCGTTGGGGCCACGCGCAGTCTCAGTTCCCAACTGTCCGTCCAGTCTGAAGCGCACCTTAGAAGCCGATGTGCTCCCAGACCGGCCACCAGAGCGGCTGCAAGATGCTCTACCTGGTCTCCTTGATCTTGATCTTGAACGTCGACGCCCACGATCTTGTCCTTGCTCAGTCTGCAGCGTCTTCCACAACGTCGGGAACTGGCTGTAGTCGAACCTGAAGCCTCCCTTCTGTTCATCCTCCGCTTTGATGTCCGCCATAGCCCGTTCAAAACGACGGCGCCGGACCACTAATAACAGGTCAATAATAATGTAATATAAAAGCCAGGGAAAAGCACCACTACAAATAAGTATGCAATGCCTTATATTGTAAGTGCTTTAGAATACCATTATTACCATTCGCGAACTGAAAGCGACCGCTTTCAATGGCTATTTCAGGTCTGTTCAAGAAGGCTGGGTAACTATTTGTCACCGCACGGTCGCGAAGGGGATACCAGTGAATTACTATCATCATCTGAGAGTGGAAGAAAAGTTTCTAGTCGAGGATATTTTGGAGAAAACGGGGGTAAGTATATGGCGCGGATGTTATCATATGCATTACCTTTTATTTTCTTCATGCCCTGAAAGCTGCATGCTGTTCTGCTTATAGATCTATGTCGTCTATCTTTGTCTTGGCTTGCCTTTCTTTAAAAATTATTTGGGGTTCCTTTGGTTTTTTTCCTATGTTTTACCCGCCAGTTATTTTTTGTTGTTACTAGCTGATATTTGAAAATGTTGCAGATACGCCATGGTGGCTATGGTGTCGCGCTGCTAAGCACGAGGTCGCGGGATCGAATTCTGGACGTTGCGGCAGCATTTAGATGTTGGCTAAGTGCAGAAAAGCCCGTCTACTATGCATTGAACGTTAAAGGGGATCAGGTGGTCAAAATTATTCGCGAGTGACCTGCCTCCTAATGGAATCGTCGTTTTGGTACGTAAAACCGCAGTATGTAATTAAAAAGTTTTGTTGCTCTCCTTCCCTGGTTTCTATAATCCTCATGTTTCGCTCCTCCAGCCAAGGGCCCTGTTTCAGGCCTTCAGTATTGTAGAAATAAATAATATAAATTGATACATCTGCGTGTCAATCATTCACGGTGAAAAAGTTCCCTATCATCCGATGACTTCGTAACTAATTCAATATAGGCAAAATTATTATAGTGTTAATTAATGAAGCATAAGTATTCCCGCCATTGTTGCCCGCAAAAGTGAAATGGTGCTCTCGAAGAGCGCAACCGTTCCTCTCGTAGGAGATGCCCATAGATACCACTGCCAGGAAGCTTCCGTTTTCTGGCCTATTACTTTTGCTGATTTATGCGCTTCGAAGGCCAATTCTTGTGCCCTTTACGTGGATTGTCCTCGACCTACTTGTCTGTAAATTTCACCCATAGTGCCAATTCGAAACACCACTTTCGTTAGAATAGCGAGCTGGCCATGGTTACCATCGAAGTGACCTAGGGCACGTAGGTTGCCGTCTCATTTGCGTAGAATGTCGCCTAGTGCGCATGATGAGGGCAAGGAATGCGTGTGTGACGGAAAGCTCTGTACCTGTTTCAACCATCTCACTCAGAAGCTACAGCGAAGCTTCGAAGGATACCAAAGCCTTCACCTCATGAATCCACCATATTTTAAGACCAACAGGATACGTCGGGCTTATCTTCGATACATACGCGTACGTCCGACGTGCCTTTAGAAAGCACACACACACACAGACACACAGACGTACGCGCACATACGAACGCATACATACATAGGCAAGTGTACGAGTATTTATCTGAGAATTCAAACGCGACTGGATTTGAATACGCCTGGTCTTCGTAGTTTAGAGTCAAGGGGAGAAGACGTAGTCTGAATGTTTCCTGTACTGCATGCTGTAAGGAATGGCCTGCTGAGGTGGTAACATGCAAGTTTTCCCAGCCAGCTGCAGCTGCGAGCGTTGCGAGCTTCCCCGAAGAGAACCATGGAAGCCTATCACAATTGCTGCGGTGACTCGTTTCGTAGGGACCTCGAGATGCCGCTTCAACACCCTCTCGTCTCCATTGTGACTAAACGCTATCGGCGGCCCAACTATTGTTACTCGCCAACTATTGTTACTGAACCCGCCACCGCCGACATGGTCTCTCTGTAGCAAGAAGAGCTTCCCTAACAAAAGGGTGCTTTGCGGTACGTGGGCCCCAGGATTCGTCACAGTCTGCTGCGACTCGTGGCGACTACAGGACGCAAGACAATGGACAACCGGCGGCCACGCTGCGGGGGTCAGCTCGGGGAATAAGACACGCCTTCCAAGACGTAAGCCCAGAGTTCAGCGGGCTCCGTCTCACCTCAGAGGGGGCAGGGAAAGCTGTGCGGACTGTGTGCGTGTAAACCCCCTCCCCCCTTCCCTCAAAGGCGGGCCGGCTACGATGACTCTAGCATTTCCCTCACCTAGGGATCTAGGGAACACGGAGTGTTTATAAGCGGCTGTTTGTCGCTGCTAGTGTGTGCTCGTCAGTGTGCTCGTGAGCGTGCTCGTAAGCTGTGTGCAGTTTGTTCGTGTTGCGTGCTCTATTTGGGAGCAACGCTAGACTGCCAAATTTACCGCTTGTTTAAAATGTAAATACTGTAAATAAACCCTGTACGCCTAGATCCTCCCAAGTTCCTCCCTACGACCTACAATCCCTTCAACTGGTGGCAGCGGCGAGATTGGCCGACAACTCCTACAACTGGATACCAGCGGTGGCATCATCCTCAACTCTTACAATGCCCAAGAAAATGTATTAGTTCCGCCCGAAACTCGCAGCATTGATAGCGATAGCAAAATATTAGTTCTACAGAGTAAGGTTCACAGCTTGCACATACGTGAAGATATCTCATGCGATGAGCGCAAGCACTCGCAGTCACAACGCTGGTGCAATAAGGAGCGCCGACAGAGGAGAGCGCTCGTGTTTTTCCCAAAGCGAACTTTTCGTGCTGCCGCTCACTTCACCATTTCAACTATGTCTCGTCCCCAAGAAACTCAGTTTGCACGACTGCGACACTGGGTGTTCGGCAACACAGTGTGCATGAACCCAAAAGCCAACACGGCTCGGATGTCTTTCGCACCGGCAGCATACGAAGCTGCCCTGCCCCATAGAGTTTCCTACAAAAATTACTAGAGGGAACTCTGGCGCTGCAGTCGTTGTCGTACCATTGGAATGATGGGAAGTACATGAATTTGTCTGATCTTCGTGCTTGCGGATTCAGACGTTCTTGTGGCTTTGCATATGACGCTATATTGACACAAGGCTGAAACATATTTAAACAACGCGCGCAGGTTCATGCGCCCCCTCAAGAGGACAGCGGCGTATTGGAGAAAAGACGACGAAATGATGGCACGTGTTTTCGCCGCACGCATTTGCATCGCAGATGGCCGTTGACAGCGTCTACAAGAAGAAGAAGTGAAGCGACGCTCGAGAGAGAAGAAGGCATTCTTGAACTCCTCTTCAGAACGCGGCAGTCCTTTTTATTTACCCCCAGGGCACAAGTTAGCCCACAATAAATAAATGTGTCTGGACTCCCTTAATTGTTCGTTACAATTCTGGTGGAGGTGCGGGGTAATGATTTCCAGCCCAATTCGAGTTGGAGAAAGCAGCCCGGAACCTCGCCATCTCAGACCCAACGAGTTCACGCCTGTCCACCAGCGCACGAGCCGTCGCCTACGTGGTGAGCCGCCTGAGTTCCCTCTTTTGCCGGAGCAAACTATAATAGCAGCAGCAGACAATCCTCAAATGACATCCCAGACAGCCTCAACCCGCATCGTCGTCGACCAGCCGCGGACGCCGGAGCCTTTTCACGGCGATACCTTCGAAGACGTCGAGGACAGGTTGGAAGGCTTCGAGCGCGTCGCTGACTACAATGGATGGGACGAAAACCGGAAGCTCCGCAACGTTTACTTCGCGTTGCAAGACTGTGCGCGAACGTGGTTTGAAAACCATGAAGCTGTCCTCCGGTCGTGGGATAACTTCCGAGGGGAGCTGTTGGCCACGTATCAGAGCACAGACCGCCGGGAAAAAGCTGAAGCCGCTTTGCAAGCAAGAAGCCAACGGAACAACGAAAGCGTGGCAATGTATATCGAAGATATGTCCCGCTTATTCCGCCGGGCCGATCCCAGCATGAGCGAGGACAAGAAGCTTCGGCACCTGATGCGCGGTGTGAAGCAGGAGCTTTTTGCCGGTTTGGTTCGGAGCCCTCCACGCACCGTCGCCGAATTCCGCTCCGAGGCGACAACTATGGAAAGGACTGCCGCGTTCTGAAGAGGAGTTCAAGAATGCCTTCTTCTCTCTCGAGCATCGCTTCACTTCTTCTTGTAGACGCTAACAACGGCCATCTGCGATGCAAGTGTATGCGGCGAAAACACGTGCCATCATTTCGTCGTCTTTTCTCCAATACGCCGTTGTCCTCTTGAGGGGGCGCATGAACCTGCGCGCGTTGTTTAAATATGTTTCTGCCTTGTGTCAATATAAATCCTATTGTCGTATATTGCAGCGCAATCTATATTCTTCGAAGTGCAGAAGACGCCGGGAGCGCGTGCAATGCTAATAATTTCAGCGATTGAGCTTGTCCACGTGGCCGAATTGAAACGCGCCAAGCGTCTCAAGGCACTGGCATGCCCCCGATGAATTCATAAGGGCGTTTCATTCGCTTGTCGATACATGCGTCCATGGCTTAATTATTTCAATATCAGGCTTTTGTACTAGCGTACCTGTGTTCGAATCCTGCCATCGGGCAATTTTAATGATGTTTATTTAATTATTTATTGCTCAATACACTATTTAAAATGACGAGTTTACAAAGCCACAAAGCCGTTTGAAGCCAAAAGGACGAAGTTTAGGCAAATCCATGTACTTCCCATAATTACCCTGCTGGAACAACCGCTCCCATTGCAGCTCCCGTAGACACTAGCGCCAGAGTTCCCTCGACTAATTTTTGTAGGAAACTCTGTGCCCTGGGGGCGCGGGCCGCGTTTGCGCTTGGCCACGCCAGCAGCCGCGGCCGTTCTCGAGAAGAAGACGCTCTGCTCCCCATGCCCGACTTTGGAGCTCCTCAGCTTGACCGCCAGCGTTGGTCGCGTCACCACACCCCACCAAGCCAGCATAAAATTCAAATATTTTATTTTATTTTGTAGTATCAGCCGAAACGTGCTTTGACCGCTGCAAGGAGCTGCTTAATTTGTAGCTTAACGACGCCACGGCTGCATTTTTCTTGGCCTCCAAAGCAGCACAATACTGATATGCAACATTGTGCAACAGTAGAAGTGTAAAAGCAACATGACAGGCAATGATAGGAATTATAAAAAACACAACGAAATGTATTTAAATACGTCCTCTCCAAATTTCTGCAAATCTAGCACGCCAGTTATTCTTCAACAAAGAATTTCACCCCAAGGGAGGAGTACTAAAAATGTTTAACAAAAGAAAATTTAGTACACTCTAAAATAAGAAATGTGCAAGAGCTTCGCAAAAACGAAAATACTAAACATGCTATAAGTTTTAAGTAAATTACAAGTAAGATTGGTAACACGTACAGAAACAAAGAACAGCTATCTATTCAAGTACTACTAATCTGTAAGCAAGTTGCAAAAGTATGACGGCATATGGCTTAAGAGTAATAACCTGCGGCATTTTCTTATTTAAGTACATCTTCTATTCTTTTTGATCATATTAAATGTATTATTGTTTTGAAAAAGCAGTCGTCTTTGCTGATTTTACACGAACATAGCGTATCTGGATCGACTCTCTTATAAGTAACTAAAGAAAAATGGGTGCTTAAGGTACTTGTGCATTTCACATGAACAAAAATATAGTATCATATGGTACCTCCCCATGCCGGAAATAAATAGCGAGAGTCACCAACTAAATGTGTAATTTAATAAGTATAAGTAGCCGCAAACCCTCGTAAAGTGAGCGATATTTTCCTACAGGCGCCATGTACCGAGTATGCGCTACATACACGCGCGTCCATGATATCACTGATGTTCCCAGATGCCCCACGCTTTCGCTGCCCCCGTCGAGTTTTCGTGCTTTGAAAGACAAGGTCTTCTTTACTGGCCTTAAGAAGGTTTGGTTTATCTGGCAAATATATTGTAACCGCTTCAAGAAAAAACTTCAGAGCCATTCCACTTTATGAAGGGCGATGTTCAGCGAAGCTGTATATACCTATAAAGAAAATAAAACAACAAAACAATATAACACAAATATGCACGTGGTTATGTTTACTTGTGGTTACGTTTATCTCGTGACCACAGTAATTATGACTTCATGGCCGCTATGATAGACGGCCAAGGGCTCTGTGACGACACTGGAGATGTTCAGAACGAACGTTCGGTCTAAGCACAACCATTGGCGCCCGGTTTGCCTTGGTGTAACATTGAATGCCGAACTTTTCTATGAGAGACACCAAGAACCACATTCCGTCGGGACAAGACATATCGACGTTAGAGTCACCCACAACGACGATGGGATAGGGGTCCACCCAGAGGATCCACCCAAATGTGTCGATTATAAAGTCTTCAAGGGCCCTGTGACATTCTGGGATGAACGTATAGGGTGGCGACAACGATTACGTCCCCAGTCTGTACGGCGAACGCGTCGACCCACTGCACGGCAAGCCTGTCGTCGGTAAGGCAGAGGGCGCAGTGGCCGCGCCGTCGTTGTTTGCCTTGATCAGCAGGCATCAAACCATCATCCATCACCGCTTGTGGTGCATCTGGCCTCAAACACAGCTGGGACACATACGCTCACACCGTTTTGCCGTATGCTTGAACTATTTTAGCTCTATAGACGCCACTATCGTTATTGTCTACGCACATCACGAAACGCTGGACACTAGCCTAAGACAGCTACGCTGTAAAAAGGAAGCGCCAACCGGGGGTCGACGCTAATGACGACAAATATCTACGTAATAGTGCGTGAACTACGATACTAATAGGATACGAAATGAGTGAATAATGAACTTGAAGAGCTGATAGAAAGAGATAGCATAGATATACTTGTTCAGCATATTAGCAATGAATCATTCGAACCACCGCATACGTCGACCTTGTCTTCCATACCGTCGGTACTTAGTTGATCCTTTCTTTTTTTATTTCTTAATGTGTTTAAAGAAGTTTGAATGATGTTCAAGTTCCTTTAACACGTGATTAGTCTGGGATAAAGGCAGAAACCAGGAGAACCTTTGCATTAAATTATGGCGTGGTTCTGAATTTCTTCTTTCATTAAAACTTGAGAAAGCGATAGTTGTTTATTGGTAAACATTGCGAATAATTTGCAATGAGGTCAAAGCTCTATAGTTCATTAAATGGCAAAATTTTATGCTCTAAACAGTTAGTTTGTATGTGTGCCATATAGTGCGTTTTCCATGTGACGAACTCTGACAAGAATGCTGTCTTCCTCTTTGCTTCTATTTGTCCCTCTAGATTTCAGCACTTCATGTCAGACGAAAACACTGTATTGAAAAGTGTAATAAATATTTTTTCCGGAGCATCTGCCGGAATTGGGATAATATTTCGCAATGCCTAGCCAAATTATGAGTTAATTTATATATGCCTTTATTCTAATTGAGGTTTTCATGTAATATTGCTCCAAACGATATAATTTCTTTTACAAGCTGACTTTTTTCAGAGTCGAGATATTTAGTTTGATTACGGCCTTTGTGTTTCTGTACTGATGTGAATAATAAAATATTTGATTTTGTAGCGTGAATTACTAAAGAGCTTCCTGCGCTCAATCTAAAAAAAAGTTCATTAAGAATGTTATTAGCTGTATGCACAGCTGCATTAAAAACCATGCAGTGTACAAATAGGCTAGTGTAAACTGTAAATTATTGAAAAGCGTGCACGAATTCTCGTTGCGTCCTTTACCTAAACATCGAGCTTGGCGGTATACCTCACGGCTCGCCCCCCTCACGCGCTGATTGGCTCACTCGCGGTCCTTGACGCGCGGGCCGCTTGCTCCGCTCGAGTGCATTGCCTTGTTCGGCGGCGACGCAAGCGTGCCGGGAGTGCCCGCATAGCTGCCGCCGCACTGGTAAGCGAGCACAGTCGTTGGCTCGATTTCGGTCTTTCTCGGAAACAGTATTGCTTGCTGAGGCGTATCAAACAAAACGAAACTGTGCACGTTTTCGGATGCACACAACTACCGCACTGCGCAAAATCATAGTACACAGTAAAGGGGCACAGATGTCTCTTTGGCATATCGCCGCTTCCTCTGTTACTGGATCCTTCGTTTTACTGTTGCGTTAGTTCTCTTCCAAATAAATGCTGTCACAACTGCAAGTCACAACTCTTCTTAGTCGTCATTACTTATCGGCTTATATGGTATTATTTTGTTATGGGTATGATGAGGAACAATGTATTTTGTGTTTTGTTTAAAACGCGACAACCAACGTAGTAACTTTTATGGAAGCTTCGCTGTGCAGAGCACGGAGCATTGCGAACATTGCATAATCCTGATCAATCTTCATAGCCCTTGTGCACGTTTAGTATTGGTATATTAACAACGCGGGACGCTACCTTCCAAATCAGAAGGTGAACAGTGACGGGTGGAAATGTTTCTACTGGCACCTTTGTAAAAGAGTGCAAGAGCGTTTGTAACAGCGTATAGTGTTTTAGATGGATAATATTTTCTGGTTCTTATCGGTCTTAGTAGGAAATTATGTCTCAGCTTACACAGGCTGCTGTGAGACCGCGTGCCAATGGATGATAATTAGGTAGTGTTGGCGCTTTTAGGAAGCACTGGCTAATCATTTTCTCATAAAAAGAAACAAAGGAAGAAAAAGAAGGAAAGTTTATTATTATAGTCAACAAAGTACTACTCTTGGGCATACACAGTGTCCTACGTAATTGGAGTCATTATTTCAAAATATGCAACTGCAACGTAGCTGGACACCACCAAGGTAATGTTATTTGCCGTTGCTTGGGCATACTCAAATTATTTTTGCGATCCCCTCAATTACATAATTACCTTTAATTATTAATCAATCCAATTCTCAACTATAACATCTAGACGAAAAGCGTTCATGGGGAAATTGTAAAGGAACATGAGAAACTGCCGATACAGCTTTCTGTTCTTCAATACGCGCTGCATAAAAGTGCCCTTCCGAGCGTGAAATAAGCCCACAAATACACGCACAATTGCCGCTCTGCTGGCCGCTCGAGGCACTTTGCGTGCATTCTTGGGCAACTTTCGCGCTCGGAAAAAGCTTTATGCAGCACTTATTAAGCATCAGAAAGTCGTATCGCACTTTTTCAAGTTGCCCTATAATCTTCTCATTGACACTCTTCATCTAATTACAATACTTCAGAAGTTAATTATGAATACTTATCTAACTACGGAAAATGCAAAACGTAATCTCAGTATCTCCAAGCCACGGCAAACCACATTGCCTTTGTCCTGTGCACCTCTATGGCATTTGCATATCTTTAGGCTTTGGCTAAAGTTACGTTGGATACCTTCTATACATAGACCCCCCACAACTCATGTAGCAGTTATGAAAGCGAATCCTGTTTGAAATATCAGAAATAAATATAGAATTGGCTAATTCAATGTAACAGAAAGCAATAACAGGAAAACAGTAAGCAGGAAGTCTACAGGAGCTGTCTAAGTATGCCTAAGCATAACCGCAAATTTAGGTTGGCCCACCCTCAAATTTAAGCTTTACCAAACCCATATCTCATTTTGACCCCCCACCCCTTAGGTTACGAGTTGGGCCACCTCTAAATTTCAAGTTTGACCAACCTTGAAGTTGGGCTGCTCCTAAATTTCAGTTGGCCGACCCCTACGATGCCCCATGCATCTTCTAAGCAGCCCTATGGTTATGCATAAATCTGAAAGTATTCTCTCTGATCAACCTTTTTTTTCATCTCTTCTTATCGCTAATAAAGCTAAATCAGATTTACGATTGCACTATCATAAAGACTAAATCTATAAGTTCCCAAATTAAGCATTTTTGTGCAGATACAAGGCCTCATTCCTGGCGTACCCTCCAAGGAATGCTTACGCATAAAGCCATAATTAAGCTAAAATAAACTCGCGGAGAACATCGTGGCATATTAGCGGATATTTTAGGTGGAGATGTACATACGTCATCATCATCATCAGCCTGGTTACGCCCATTGCAGGGCAAAGGCCTCTCCCATGCTTCTCCAACTACCCCGGTCATATACTAATTGTGGCCATGTTGTCCTTGCAAACTTAATCTCATCCGCCCACCTAACTTTCTGCCGCCCCCTGCTACGCTTCCCTTCCCTCGGAATCCAGTCCGTAACCCATAATGACCATCGGTTACCTTCCGTCCTAATTACATGTCCTGCCCATGCTCACTTCTTTTTCTTGATTTCAACTAAGATGCCATTAATTCGCCTTTCTTCCCTCACCCAATCTGCTCTTTTCTTATCCCTCAACGTTACACCCATCATTCTTCTCTCCATAGCTCGTTGCGTCTTCCTCAATTTAAGTAGAAACCTTTTCGTAAGCCTCCAGATTTCTTCCCCGTACGTGAGTACTGGTAAGACACAGCTGTTATATATTTCTCTCTTGAGAGATGATGGTAACCTGCTGTTCATAATCTGAGAATTCCTGCCAAACGCACCCCAGCCCATTCTTATTCTTCTGATTATTTCAGTCTCATGCTACGGATCCGCAGTCACTAACTATCCTAAGTAGATATATTCGCTTACCATCTCCAGTGCCTCGCAACCTATCGTAAACTGCTGTTCTGTTCCGAGAGTGTTAAACATTACTTTAGTTTCCTATAGATTAATTTTTAGACCCACCCTTCGGCTTTGATTCTCCGGGTCAGAGAGCATGCATTGCAGTTGGTCCCCTGAGTTACTAAGCAAGGCAATATCATAAGCGAATCGTAAGTTACTAAGGTATTCTCCATTAACATCTATTCCCAATTCTTCCCAATCAAGGTATCTGCATACCTCCTGTAAACGCGCTGTGAATAGCATTGGAGAGAACGTATCTCCCTGCCTAACGCCTTTCTTTATTGGAATTTTGTTGCTTTGTTTATGGAGGACTACGGTGGCTGTGGAGCCCCTATAGATATTTTTCAGTATTTTTACATACGGCTCGTCTACACCTTCATTCCTCAATGCCTCCACGACTGCTGAGGTTTCGACTGAATCAAACGCTTTCTTGAAATCAATGAAAGCTATATATAAGGGTTGATTATATTCCGCACATTTCTCTATCACCTGATTGATAGTGTGATTATGGTCTATTGTTGAGTAGCCTTTGCTGAATCCTGCCTGGTCCTTCGGTGGACCGAAGTCTAAAGTGTTCGTGATTCTATTTGCAATTACCTTAGTAAATACTTTTTAGACAACGGACAGTAAGCTGATCGGTCTATAATTTGTTGTCTTTCGGGTCTCCTTTCTTATGGATTAGGATTGTATTAGCGCTTTTCCAGGATCCCGGTACGCTAGAAATCATGAGGCATTGCGTACACACGGTGGCCAATTTTTCTAGAACAGTCTGCCCACCATCCTTCAACAAATCTGAAGTTACATGATCCTCCCCAGCTGCCTTCCTCCTTTACATAGCTCCCAAGGCTTTCTTTACTTCCTCCTGTGTTACTTGTTCGATTTCAATTTCCTCTGGACTATTCTCTCTTCCATTATCGTCGTGGGTGCCACTGGTACTGTATAGATCTCTATAAAACTCCTCAGCCACTTCAAAGATCTCATCCATATTAGTAATGATATTTCCGGCTTTGTCTCTTAACGCATACATCTGCGTCGTGCCTATGCCTAGCTTCTTCTTCACTGCTTTTAGGCTGCTTTTAGGCTTCCTCTGTTCCTGAGAGCATGTTAAATTCTGTCCATGTTATACTTTATTATGTCAGCTTCCTTACGCTTGTTGATCAGCTTTGAAAGTTCAGCCAGTTCTATTCTAGCTGTAGTGTTAGAGGCTTTGACACATTGGCGTTTCTTGATCAGATCTTTCGTCGCCGACGATAGCTTACTGGTATCCTGTCTAACGGAGTTGCCACCGCCTTCTATTGCAGACTCCTTAATGATGCCCATAATATTGTCGTTCATTGCTTCAACACTAAGGACCTCTTTCTGTGCTAAATCCGAATACCTGTTCTGTAGCTTGATCCGGAATTCCTTTATTTTCCCTCTTTCCGCTAAGTCATTGTTCGGCTTCTGATGCACCAGTTTCTTCCGTTCACTCCTCAAGTCTAGGCTAATTCAAGTTCTTACCATTCTATGGTCACTGCAGCGCACCTTGCCGAGCACGTCCACATCCTGTATGATGCCAGGGTTAGCGCAGAGAATAAAGTCTATTTCATTTCTAGTCTCGCCATTCGGCTTCCTCCACCTCCACTTTCGGCTATCCCGCTTGCGGAAGAAGGTATTCATTATCCGCATCTTATTCTGTTCTGCAAAGTCAACTAATAACTCTCCCCTGCTAGTTCTAGTGCCTATGCCGTATTCCCCCGCTGCCTTGTCTCCAGCCTGCGTCTTTCCTACCTTGGCATTGAAGTCCCCCATCAGTACAGTCTATTTTGTTTTGACCTTACCCATCGCCGATTCCACGCCTTCATAGACGCTTTCGACTTCCTCATCATCATGACTGGATGTAGGGGCGTAGACCTGTAGGACCTTCAATTTGTACCTCTTATTGAGTTTCACAAGATCTGCCACCGTTTCGTTATTGCTGTAGAATTCCAGTACGTTATCAGCTATATTCTTCTCAATCAGGAATCCAACTCCTAGTTCTCCCCTTTGCGCTAAGCCCCGGTAGTACAGGACGTGCCCGCTTTTTAGCACTGTATATGCTTCATTTGTCCTCCTAACTTCACTTCACTTCACTCCCTTGCAAATTCAGAGTGGTCACAAATGTATACGCTAATGTGCTATAATGCTTTCCGCGCGTTTTCTTTTATTTTGATTATTTTTGTTATTTACGTCGAATCGATATAAAAGAAGAACTAACAAGGCAAAACTGAATAAAAGGACGGTCAAAAGAAGGAGAGAATGGCGTAAGATCCCACTCTAGAATTTGATTGTGCTCACTGTATGGAACCGCGATGGTATGGTATGATGAACTTTATTCAGGTCCTGAAGATTGACATGTAGTTGACACAGGCGGCTCCCACGTCGGGACAGTAAGGTTTAACCATACCGCCGTCTCGTGGGCCTTCTGGACGGCCTGTACTTGATGTAAAAAAACTCCATTGTGACGGACTCGTCTCCACCAGTCTCTTTCCTTGTCACAGTCAGTGAAAGACACAGGACACTGCCAAAGCATGATGTAATCCCATTTTTATGCACAGTACACGACGTCCGGTTCGTCCGAGATTATTGTACGATGCCGCCCATCAAAGAAGCTTCTTGTGTGTTTCGCGCACGTTCCGAATTAAACAAAATGTTCTTAGTGGTCTCGACGTACTGGAATAAGTAAGAGTGTGAGCAGCTGTGCAGGAGCCTGTTTGTATATAGCACGAAAAGATGAGTGTGTTGGCCTACGAGTGTCCTTCCCGAGCATGGGTCTTGCGCGCTGTGGTCGCAAGTGTAATGGACGGGTTGATAAGTCTGGATAGCAAAGCGGCTTTGCGGCTTCCCAGCAGAGTGCGCAAATACGCCGCGGTTCCCGTGCACTAGAGTCGAGATAGATGCGCGTCGTCTCCTCCGCGATGGAGGCATGCAGAAGGAATTAGCGAGGTAATCCTCGACCAGAAAGTTGACGTCGCCGCGTAATGAGGGCTGCCAGAGGCAAGGGTGCCGTCACCTGCAGGTTCAAAACAGCTTGCGCTCCCCGATGTCCGGCAGAGCGCGTCCGCGACACGCGAGTCCGGGGTTACGGATGCGCTGATCGACCCGCGTACACCGGTGCTTTTCTGTCCGCTGCTAGTCCCATTAGGCGTGTCCTTGCAGCTGGTTGACTGCTAGGATACCAGAGCACTCGTGGTCTATAGCAGCTTCGCCGCGGTGCCTCGGTGCATCCGTATGCTACGTGGCGCGTAAGGACAACTGCCCCGCAGGTCTTTGGCTAGTAGTGTATTTTGCTCAGTTTAGGAAAATCCCTGGACAAAGATTGAGAGCTTTCTCGAGGAAAAAAACTGTTTTTAACATAACAAGATCCGCATGTTCTCATGTTCCCCGCGTTGCGATATGCCGCATGCAATGCCGTCGGCGTCGGGGCTACGGAATGCTAAATAATATGTGTGGAATGTGGAGTCATCTTTGGGTGCCCTAACAAAGACAACGAAGCTTGGTCCGGCTTTCGGAAACTTTTTATCCGACTTAGGAGAGCGCGTAAAGGTCACTAAGCTCGGTCTCTTTGTTCTTGCACAATACCCTCATGCAATTTGATAACGCTGTGTCGGCAATAATTTACTTGCTCATCTCATTGACGAAAGTGAGCAGCGAAAGCAAGATGTTGCATGTGGTTAAGCTGCCAAACGACTCATTCGACTCAGTCTTGCACCATAGCACTTATTTTTTTCTTTAAACAACTTGGTTAAAGTTAGCTGGGACACACTATTTAATAGTGTAGTTGTGGGGGTGGGAAAAATAGAATGAATACGGCTTTTCGGCATTGACAGCCAAACCAATGCCTGCTTTTTTGGGCGCTCATATTCATTACATCATTTGCGGATAAGTGTGCCAGATCTGTGACTGTACGGTAAAAGAATGCCACTGCAATTACCATGGACTAATCACTGCAATTAACGAGTATGTGGAGCAGGTTATGCTATTGTTAAGCATAAAGGTAAAACAGCCTACTACATCATTAATATCTCCTCTATAGTTGGGTAGGTGCTGACAGTTCACTGTAAAACGCGGCAAGTTCGACGTGGTAGCCCGTGGCGAGGTGGAACACGACTATCTTGTTTCACGTATTACACAATTATATGATAATCCACTTTCGAAGACCCACTAAGCAATCTTCGAGGTTCCCTATATTTGAACAATTAAAAAAGTCTAAGATGATGAAGCCTCGCGGCGTACCCTCCTAACAAACATGGCCGTGGAGAAGTAATGAAATCATTATGCTCATGCAGCGGTATGCAGCGGTGTTGTAAACGCTAAAATTTGAGGAGCCAGCAGTTCGACAAAGGGGCTTCGTTACGGAGCAACCTTGGCTTCGTTTATTGGCTTAGTCCCCCATCTCTAATTAGGAACCCAGAGTAAAGTAGTCCGGGGACGTGGAATGAAAGCAGCTACTCATGCTTTTGAAAATTTACAAAGCTGCGAAAACAGCTTTTTTTTCATTTGTAACTTAGAAAGCTTAAATTTCATGGTCAGTTTTCGGGTATGGCTAAAAACTTTCTCCGCCATTTTCATCCCCTGCTATTTCTGGAATACGTCGATTTCTCGGCTGGTTCTACCACATTGCCATACTAGACGATACAGTGCTATGCTCTAAGGCACTTCGATGATCTCAGAGTGAAAGTAAAATATATTCTATAAAGTTCTGAAGAAGCCAACATGAAATATGATGTGTAAAACATCAAAATTATCACAAGATCAAGGCGAACACAAGCTGCCTCTTCCATTTAAATCAAAAACAACACGTTCAAGTCCATTTATGTCCTTCTCGGCGCATAAGACACCACGACGAATGTGTGCCAAACAGCCGAAATTTCAGTTCTTCTCCACGTTGATGGAATGTGGTACGTTATAAAGATAAGCACCATTATTACCCATATGGATAATGAGCATGATAAAAATTCGTAGCGGCGCACACACGGGGCCATGTTATGACCAGCAAATTCGCGGTATTCTATAAAAAATGGTGTGCAATGATTGCGTTTTACCAGTAATAGCACATGGGGCCTGAACTTGTAGGTTAACAGATAAACTTGAGAAGAAGCTAGGAACTACGCAATGAGCGATAGAACCAAAAATTATATGCGTAACGCTAAGAGGTAGGATGACAGTGGTGTGCCTTATAGAGCAAGGGGGGGTGGGGGTGTCGATATTCTAGTTGACAATAGGAGTACAAAAAATGGAGCAGGGCAGGTCATTTGATGCTTAGGACAGACAAGCAAGGGCCTATTGTTAATGGGTAATTGGTTTCAAGAGAAGGGAAGCGCAGTCGAGGACGGCACAATGATAAATGTGCTAGACGGCACAACGCCCAAGACGGCAGAATGCCCAACGCTAAGACGGCCCAATAAAATTAAGAAACTTTCAGACATCTGATGATGTCAGCTGGCGCAAGACATGAGTAATTTAGGACCTTTAGGAGAATAGAATAAGAATAAGCCGCTGCTGAAGACGATTCCTTATATTTCAACAGTTTTTCCGCTGGGTTATTTCAGGCTCTAAGTGTTTGTGGTGCCGAAAAGAGGCGCCCTTGAATAAAGGTTGCATTTGTCGCATTCCTCCATGACTATGTGCCGTCTGCGTGCTTATCATGACGTCGCGGGTTCCATTGCCGACTACTAGGGCCGTCCTGCGATGATGATGATGCATAAGTGTACGCAAGCACGGGTCTACATGAAGGAAGGGTGTTGAAACCACTGTTGCCATGTTGATCTGGTCATGCGCATAAATGTGAACTGCTGTCAACCACCCATCCCATGTTCTATCGCGAATTTATCGTTACGAGTTCGCGGAATGAGATGGGGTTCTGAAGAAGACACGTTCGTAAATCAACGCATCTTATTTGGCATGAGTCGCAATTTGGAATGATCACTGCAGAAGAGCATCCGAAGTTTTCCACTGTAATATACGTATATACCAGACTCAAATAAAGATGACAGAATTGAAATTAAAGTCGCGTTACCGGCAAAGAGAGTCAGCGATGCTCTTTGCTTTTGTCGAAGCCCGTTTCCCATCCATTCCAGTCAATGGGTAGCTGCAGTACAGGGTCCGGGGCGCTGGTACGTCACTCTAAGGTATTGATTTCCCTTTTATACTTGCCGAGCTATAAAACCTAAATTTAAGGAGCTACTCCGAGGTGGTGTTTAGGGAATAAGAATAAAACAAACGAAAGCCGGCTGTAAAGTAGAAGCGCACCGTGTATAATTTACGAGTGCATCTGCAGGACTGAACGATGGCAGTGGGATCTTATTGAAAGAAGCCTAACTACCACACAGAGGGAAAACTCAAAATCGAAGCACCGTTCTCTCCCCCACGGCTCTTCCGTGTTGAGGAAAAGCAAGGAGGGACTGGCGTCGAGCGAGACTCGGGAACGTAAGTGACGTGGTTCCCCCGAGGCGTCTTTCGAGATTGATGCCGCGTGGCGCGCGAAGTCGGGTTAGTTTTATCTTCACCTCGTCGTTTGACGACGAGATAAAGAAGGAGAAACGAAGGCAGCAAAACGTGAAGCACTACCAGTGGAAGCAATACGCATAGCAATCTCAACAATTGTGGGGCCGCAGAAAACCAGACTTTCAACTTCATCGTTTCTTGCTTGTGGACGCTTTCGTTGACAGCACCAGAGGCGGCGCACATTGTGCGTGGAAAGGCGATCGAGAGACGGAAAGATTCGTACGCAATCACAACAAGCAGCGCAAATAGCGGACAAAATCAGAAGTTAATATCGACACTGAGCCGCCGACACTTCTGATTTTATTTCACGTGCCATGGCGCCAATCATTTATTCTATGGTGCCAATTGATTTATTCTCTTGAGTGCCCTGGCGCCATACTATGCTTTATTTGCCTTCCAGCTGGGTAAAAGAACGGTAATGAACTTACCGGCAGGACGATTAGCGGGAAAAGCAATATTTATTGTTTCTGCATCAGTGCCTCACTAAAGGACCAATACGTTTTGTTGTCGAAGCGAACCCCATACGTTTCGTAATTCTGCATCCGCAGTCAAACAGACGATGTGTATATTTTATTCTGAAAACAAATGATCCAGCTCTAATTGATGTCTGTGTGCATATGCGGATAATCTAATTAAACCAACACGACATTAGTGCAACTACGTCGAGCACGGCAGTGTTTTAAGAGAAGTGTATATGAAAAGAAGTGCCACGAGATAGCTAGGTGTAACGCAACTGTATGGACACCCACTTGCACTTTTTTCTTTTCTTTTCTTTTCTTTTTATGGCTGGAATTGCAGTTAAATGCTGTAAACTGGGTTTTCCTTGTGCGTCGTTCCGTCCAGCCTGATGAGCTGGCGACGACATTGATGTCACATTGCCGCAGTCAGGCAGCATTGTCATATCCCCAGGTTCAACACCGCTTTTCCGTGGAGGAAAACAAAATACTTTACCCATAGCCAGCACTAATAGGTTGAAATCCTTGACGGCTGCCACGATATGCATTTGGTAGTCGGGCGCGCAAACTACTGCGCTAAGGCGCAATAATAGCGGCAAACCAAGGGTTATTGCCTTCCACGCAGACTCTGGGTGGTATCCTCGGCGCTGGTATTTCGGAGGCCAGAAAAAGCAATACTGTAGCGTACGAGGATCACATTGTGTGTGTTTCACAGAGAACAATGACGATGATGAGTTAGAAACGTGGCACATAACCACGATGGAGAATGCGGCATTTGGTGCAAATGCCGTCGAAAGCATCGACAAAGCCGCTGCCAACAACGACGTCGCCCCAACAGTTCCGCATACGTTTTATGTGGTACATAACGCGGATCACGGCGGCCAACTGCTCGGTTTATCGGGGCTACAAATGGACGAGGCCTGCCGGTAGCTCCACAGCACGGCACTGTTGTCAGTTGAAGAAAGCGGCTGTGCATCACACGTCCACGGTGCGCGAGCAATGAATTGTGATTCGTTTTCTATGCAGAAACGCACGAACGCCCATGGAAATCCACAGGGAAATGCATCTCACGTATGGGGAAAGGTGTGTCACTTTGGGAAGTGTGAGTTGGTGGTGTTGTGAGTTCGCAAAAGGCCGTGAGGACTTGCATTACAATGATCGTTCGGACGAAGTCAGCCGGACGGATTCTACCACAGGGACACATCAAATTTAGTGCTGCGGTGGGACAAACGTCTCAACCGATGTGAAGACTATGTGGAAAAATAGTGTAAGGTACGTAGAATAGTATTAAGATTTGTAATTACTTTTATGTACCTTATTTTGGCTAAATAGAAATGATGGGGGCAAACTCTTTCTGATTCGCTTTCATAATTCCTGCCGTAAAATAATGGCAGTTCATACGCCAGTGCCGCTTCAAAACCGATGAAACGGTTTCGATGTGTGTTTCAACAATCAAGCGCAGTTTTACGGCGCGGGTTTACCAACCGACGTCGTTTTCTAAGATTATGTTGGTCAGAAAAAACAGCTCTTGCATACACCGCAATAGCCATTTCTTTACAACACGGCGTTCTATATAAATAGGGCACAATCAGAATATTTCGTTTTTTTTTTCGCCTGTTCATGTTCAGTACTGCTGTCTGCACGACCCCTTTGCAGTAAACCCTGTGCCACAGAAACCTGTGAGGCCTTCGGTATCCCTGCTGTGGAGAAACGTTCAGACTTATTCATTCATTGGATTGTGCAAACTTATGATGGCACGAGTTTTTATTTTTACAGCGTCACCTAGACACAGGTTGGCAATGCTCCTTATTGTATTCGTTGTTATGCTTACCTGAATTGTAGAAATGGTTAAGCAAAAGAAAACAAAAGTGGAGAGAAGAGTCACTGCCCTGCCACGTTTAATTAAATTATGGGGTTTTACGTGCCAAAACCACTTTCTGATTATGAGGCACGCCGTAGTGGAGGACTCCGGAAATTTCGACTACCTGGGGTTCTTTAACGTGCACCTAAATCTAAGCACACGGGTGTTTTCGCATTTCGCCCCCATCGAAATGCGGCCACCATGGCCGGGATTCGATCCCGCGACGTCGTGCTCAGCAGCCCAACACCATAGCCACTGAGCAACCACGGCGAGTGACCCTGCCACGTTCTCAGCAGCAGTGCGCTGGTTCAAGCATGGTTCGTGTATACATGGCACGTTTGAAATTGAAGGCGAGCTGAAGCTTCAACTTGGAACCAACTGCGATTCGCCTACGCAAATGCATGAAAAGCATGAAAACCGCACAAACGCTGTTATACAAAAGCTGCTGGAGCAACGTGAATGGAATTTCTTGCATTTCAGAGAAAAGATAAACTCTAGTGACTCAAGGAAGCAAAACTTCTGCTTAGGATCCCAAGTTTTGTTCAGAGAGTTTTCAAAATAATCAAGCCGGAAGCTCACCAAACTGCAACCCTCTGCGAAAACAGATATCGCCGCTCTGTAATGCGCAGCTTTTAGGGCATATAAGGCGGACAAATTGGGTGTATGAGTTTATAGCTTCCGCAAAATGGTTGCAATGTTTAGAAAGTTTGTGCGCCAATCCTACTCACAAGTTAGGGGCGCATTTCAGAGTGGCCTATCGTAGGTAAATTTAGTCTGCTTTAGATGTCTTACCAGGCGCAGTTCACATAAATGTGACATTATATTTTAGCGCTAAGGTACAGAGTTGAAACCTGAGCACTTTATTTTTCTTTGCTCTTTTTTTTCTTGCGTTGAGATTTTAGACAATATTGATTAAAAAAAGACGCCTTTCATGAAAAAATTCTGCTTTCTACATTGAGTAGACTTGCATTTATTTTAATGCAGCAAGCGTATCAAAATTGGTGCAGTTGTTGCCGACAACGAAGTCGTATTAAGAGAAGACTCCCCCGAGATAAATCTTTCAATTAATAAAGCGGAAAGAAGCATAAACCGGTCAGCGGTCGAGATCAGCAAGAGTCGTTGAGTCTACTGGTGGGAAATAAAGTGGGGAAGAAATTCATTAAACCGGACTCGTTACAGCTCGAGGTCTTCTATCTAAATGAATTGGTATGGAGAGACCATCTTTCTCGGTAAGCAACGCATCATGTTTACTGAAATCTGTTGTGGATTTATGATGAGATAAGCTCTGAATTCACATATTAAATTTGACCACTTTTGGGGCAGTAACAGGTGACATCTTTAGAAAGGCCATATCTGTTTTTGGTGTTGACTTTCGCATTTGTAAAGTTCGCGCTTCAATATTTTTGGAAGCTGCCAAATTTCGGGCAATAAAACATTCCACCTAAAGTAGTATTTCGCATCAGAGAGTCACAAGAATTTACCTTTCTCTCAAAAATGCAATAAATTTAGTTCTAATCGCTTCAGCGGTTGTGTCATAAAAACATTTCGGCGTTTTACACGTATTTGAATAGGAGGAATTGAAGTTGGCCCTAAGTTAACGCTCCCTCTGTACACCCGAACTTAAACACAGGACAGTGACACGACAAGGCCATGTCCCTTTGCCCCGTATTACAATTCAGCTCTAACTGACGCTAACTATAAACTCAGTAGCGCTGTTGAATACCATTCTGACACTTCAGACCATGGTGATCGTGGTGTGCAAGGGCGTTGTCGAGTGGTTATTTTTATATTTCGTGTGATTCGTTTACGACACGTAAAAAATGATGGCGCAATCAGCACACGCCTAAATACTGCTTATTGGAACATCTCCTAGAATGCTCCAGAATTTCAACGTTATACATCTATCTCTGTTTATAGGGGTCACATCGTTTATCAAATAATCTTGGCGAATGGTCGAACTAAAGATATTGCAACAATTGTGTGATTTGCTGCAAAAAGTGGCCAGCATCATGCTTCAATTCGTGTCGTCCTATAGCGCAAGCGACTATTTTTGAACCTTTGTTAATGTTAGCTGGGAGGCCTTGTATAACAGTTCCCTAACATAAAAGCCGCAACTCGCGCTTCGCTTGCTTAGCGGCTAAGGAGTTGAGCTGCCAAGGCCGAGGTCGCGGGATTGAATCCCGGCCGCGGTGGTCACAATTCGACGGGGGGCGAATTGCGAGACCTGTGCGTTCGAGGTGCAGTAAAGACGTGGTGGTCAAAATTATTCCGGAAAACCCCCACTACAGCGTGCCTCAATCAAATGGTGGCTTTGGCACGTGAAATCCCAGAACTCAATTCAGAAACCATAGCTCAAATATACGAGCGAAATATGCAAAGCAACCAAAAGGGTACACTGAGGCCTGAGCTCAATCAAAATAATATAAGAGAACTTGCAGCTACAATGCGATTAAGCCATTGTAGTTACACGCACTAACGTATTGAAATACCATAATAAATTTTCAACGAAAAACACCGTGAAAGCAAGAAGTGTATGAATGTGCTCCTGCGCAATTACTAATTGGAGTAAGCTGGGTCTCTTTCGCGCCACCTCCCACAAATTGGTGAGCCCAGCCATGCCAGCGTCAATGCACCGACTCTACCAAGTCCACAGTGACGTGGACTAACGTGGTCTGGCAGCCACCTCGCAGTTATAGAGCGGCCAGAAATTCAACGTCGGCATGCTGGATATCTGGTTCATCCAGCTAGAAAGCCCCTTCCGTATTAACGAGGTTCCAGGCTCCGGTTGCTTGCACCCTCAGGGCCCGACTTCTACGAGGACGGCTAAATTCAGAGTGCCAACTACTGGAGCACAAGTTAAGGCACAAGAAAAGACAGGACATGGCACCAGTTGCAACTGAATGTTTATTCGAAAGACTAGAGACCTCATAAACCCGGCATGTCCTATGTCATCAAACGTCATCAAATGACATAAAAGCAAAAATAGATAAAAAAACAACAAAGACGACTATTAATTGGTCTTATCCCGCCAAAAAATTGCGACGTGTTAGGTTGTATCTAGAAAAGATGTTTCCGTGTCACGAAGCGCTATACAAGCATGACTGACACATCCTGCCTTCTTTTTTTCTATCTCGTAGACCTCTACAACTTCTCTTGCTGTTCGGTCTTTGTGCTTATAAAGAAATGTAGTATTTTCAAACTTAGGCGTGCATTTACCTTATGAATTGCAGTCTCTTACGTGCATTGCCAGATATGTGTGCGCAATCCTTTTTGTGGAATCCGAATGCTCCTTCAGGCTAGTGTTATGACATCGGCCAATTTAGCCTCCATAGGTTTTCCCGCACGAGAAAGGCACAGAGTGCACCACCAAGGTTGAGCGTGAAACGCAAATGCTTGCATGATTAACACTGCAAACATACCGATTGCTTCCATAGGTAGTGCAGCTGCTCGATCTTTGACTACGCCTGCGCACGGCTGAACATTGGTGGCGTTCTTCGCAGAGCCAACACTCGTCACAAACGGCGGGCTGTCGCGCTTTTGAAAGACCTCAATTTATCTCGCCTGTCAGCGAAGTGAAAGAAAAGAGCCTTCACTGTGAAAACGCACAAGCTGTCCATGCCATTCCGTGCGATTGTTCCCAACCCCATTCATGATGTTATGCCGTTCTAGTTGCCTCCAGAAGCAGGTGGACTCACTTCAAGTAGCCGGCCCTACTGCGATTACGAGTTCCAGTGCACTTGTTGACTATCCAGCCAAGCAGAACCCACAGGGCTGTACTGCTTTCAGCATCGCCGTTAAGGACCGGTATTACTCGATTACTCATGAACCATTGTTAAAAAGTGTTCAGGAGTGCATTGTTGTCGATAATGACGAGTTGCTTTTTTTTGTAACGCCTCTGTTATTTCTATCGAGTCCTTTCTGAGTTGTTAGGTTTGTAGTGGGTGATATGCATGTGGCACTGGGCGGACTGCCACCGCTGCGGCGTGAGACTCGAGCTCGGGCTGTTGATGCGAAGCGCTAGGACTCGTGATCTAGAGCTACCTGCGATCCCTCCAACGAGGTGCAATAAACCACATTTCATTTGGTGGAGCTACGGGGTAACCTCGAAAACTGGAACTCCGAAGCTGGACGCTACCGACTGCTGCGACCATGCCTGACGAAACCACCCAGGAAGATGCACCACAGCCTCAGACGGTCATCGTTTCCGCTGCATTGCGCCAGCGTGATCCTGCCATCTTTAGCGGCACCGATGATCATGACGCGGAGGATTGGTTGTCATCCTACGAACGGGTGAGCCAGCATAACAAGTGGGACGACTTCACCAAGTTGCACAACGTGCTGTTTTACTTAACCGGCGTCGCGAACCTCTGGTTCCGAAACCACGAACACGATTTTACAACGTGGAGCACATTCAAAACAAGTTTCACAGAATTGTTCGGGCACCCCGCTGTGCGCAAGCTTCGCGCAGAACAACGCTTACGGGGGCGTGCGCAACATCACGGTGAAACGTTCACAAGTTACATCGAAGATGTCATTGACCTGTGTAAGCGCGTGAATCCGTCAATGACGGAACAGGACAAGATAAAACACATTATGAAAGGCATTGATAAGGACGCATTTCAAATGTTGTTAACGAAGGATCCGCGTACCGTGGCCGAAGTTGTCGATTTGTGCCAAAGTTTTGACAAGCTACAGAAACAACGCATCTTAGCTCGGCGCCCACCACCTACGGAAGATTCGTTAGCAGCATTGGTTATTGGCGACAACCACACAACTTTGCTGACGCAATTAAAAGAATTTGTGCGTGAAGAGGTCGTGCGACAGCTCTCGATTTTGCCGACCACGCAGAAGCCTTCTCAATATTTGGCTCCAGCGATCCGACAGACAATTCAAAAGCATGTGGCCGAAGCTCTTCCACCTCCGTGTCAGCCGGCTCCCGTGGCCGTGCCTCTGACATATGCTGAAGCCGCTGCACGGGCGCCTCGTCTGCCGGGATTCTCTCCTCCGCCTTCAGCACCTCTCCAGCCGGTGTTCTCTCCTCCGCCTTCGCCTCGCCAGCCGGTGGCTCCCTTTTTCAGCGCACAGCAGCAAGGTACACATCCTTGGCGCACTGCTGACAACCGCCCAATATGCTGTGCCTGCGGTACACCGGGACATGTAGCGCGCTTCTGCCACCGGTGCTTGCCTGCCTTCGTGGGCACCGCGCGACCACCCAGCTCCGGCTTCCGACCATTCCGTATGCCTCAGCGACCACCACCGGAAGTCTACGCTGCTAATGACATACCAGCACCGCAGTCACAGCTCTACAGTACTCGTCGCTCGCCTTCCCCTCGTCGGCGCTCACTCTCACCCATGCGTCGTAGGTCCAGTGCCAGTACTACTGAGGCGGAAAACTTATTTCCGCAGTTCCTGAGGCACGAACTGCGTCATCGTCGGAACATCAAAGTCCTCGTTTTTCCCCCGCTAACGTTATTGAAGTGTCCGCTGATGGCACCAAATGTATTGCGCTCGTCCATGCAGGTGCTGCTGTATCCGTGATTAGTGAGAAACGTTGCCGTGAATTACGGAAAGTGACCATGATGCCTTCGGTAGCATTGCTTAGAACAGCCAGTGCACAACAAGTTCAGCCAGTCGCTATGTGCACTGCCAGGGTGCTGATTTGAGACATTTTGTGTTCGATTGATTTCTTTGTGTTAACTTGTTGCTCCCACAATGTGATTTTTGGTTGCGACTTTCTGTCGCGCCATCACGCCGCCATTGACTGTGCACATGCTGAGGTTCAGTTCTCCGTTCTGTGCGATTGGCCATCTCACGACTTTCAAGTTCATGATGCTACCAGGATCTGTGTAGCTTCAGATACTGACCTTCCCCCTCACAGCGCGGTATTTGTCCCTCTTTCATGTGCATCGCTTGCCGAAGCGACGGTCATGTTTTCACCCGCTGCCGTCTTCATTCGCCGCCAGCCTATATTGTTGCCTGTCGCCCTTCTCACTGTTCACCATGGGGCTGCAGAAATACTGATTTCTAACCCAAATTCGTACACTTTGGCATTGCACTGTGGCGAGACTATCGGTGCCATCCAGACTGCAGACGCTGACGTTATTGAGCATTTCCCTATTGCCGACGACGTAGATAGTGCCAACGTAACAGCACTGACACCCCATGTGCCATCTAACCGAGTACCACCGGATGTTTTTTTCGCTCCATTGCCGATGACCTCGAGCCGACACATCGTGAGCAGCTTATTACTCTTTTAAATGATTTTCACGCCTCTTTTGACTGCAACCAAGCATCATTAGGCCACACATGTACCGTCTCTCACCATATTGATACGGGACATCACGCACCATTACGCCAGCATCCGTACGGCGTGTCATCCACCGAGCGTTGTGTCATCACCGAGCAAGTTGAAAACATGCTTGAACGTGATGTTATCAAGCCATCCTGCAGCCCTTGGTCGTCTCCCGTAGTACTCATTAAGAAAAAAGATGGTTCGATTCGTTTCTGTGTGGACTATCGTCGCCTCAACAAGATTACACGAAAATATGTCTATCCTCTACCGCGCACAGATGACGCCCTGGATTGTCTTCATGGTGCCGCATTCTTTTCTTCTTTGGACTTGCGATCGGGCTATTGGCAAGTGGCAGTGGATGAATCCGACCACTCGAAGACAGCTTTCATTACGCCTGATGGCCTGTATGAGTTTACAGTATTGCCATTCGGCCTCTGCAATGCACCCGCGACATTCGAAAGGATGATGGACAATATTCTACGAGACCTCAAATGGAAGACGTGCTTGTGGTATTTAGACGACGTGGTAGTTTTCTCCCCTGATTTCACCACGCACCTCTCTCGTCTACGCGAAGTCCTTACTTGCCTTACCGCCGCCGGCTTTCAACTTGACTTGAAGAAGTGCCGCTTCGAAGCCCGCCAGCTGACCATACTTGGCCATGTCGTGTCCAAAGAGGGCGTCCTTCCCGACCATTACAAACCTCGTGCTGCCGTAGAATTTCCGCGGCCGACCACAGTGAAAGAGCTCCGAAGTTTTGTCGGTCTTTGCTCTTATTTTCGACGCTTTGTGCGCAATTTCGCCTGCATCATCGCTCCCCTGACGAAGCTCCTCTCTGACCCCGGTGACCTTCGCGACTGGACTCCGGCATGTGACCGCGCCTTCACCACTTTGCGTCGTCGGCTTACCTCACCGCCTGTTCTATGCCACTACGACCCGAGTGCACCGACTGAACTTGATACCGACGCCAGCGGCGTTGATCTTGCAGCCGTCCTTGCACAACGGAAGCGTGGCGTTCCAGAATATGTGGTTGCATATGCGAGTCGTGCTCTCACGAAGGCAGAATCCCATTATTCTGTCACGGAAAAAGAATGTTTGGCTATAGTTTGGGCCTTAAACAAATTTCGCCCTTACTTGTATGGCCGTCCGTTTGACGTTGTGACAGACCACCACGCGCTCTGCTGGCTTGCGTCACTGAAAGACCCGTCGGGGCCTCTCGGACGTTGGGCTCTTCGGCTCCAAGAATTTGACATTCGCGTCATTTATCGATGCGGGCGCCAACATTCTGATGCAGATACGCTCTCCCATTCGCCCATGCGATCCGACGAAACGCCACCTTCATCCATAGAGTGCCCGGTTGCGACGCTTGCTGTTACTGACATGCCGTCTGAACAGAGAAAAGATCCATGGATTGTGTCTCTCATTGACATTCTTAGCAGTTCTTCAACGTCTGCATGCCCTCGAGCCCTTCGTCACCAAGCCATCCACTTCGTGCTACCGGACGCCATCTTGTTCCGCCGAAACTCATCCAGACGGTCGCAAATAGCTGCTAGTCATCCCTCGCCATTTGCGTTTCGACGTATGCACGTATTTTCATGCAGACCCACAACAAGCTCATGCTGGCGTCCTGAAAACCTACGAGCGGCTCCGCCAGCGGTACTACTGGCGCGGCATGTATTCTTATGTCTGCAAATACATTCGGTCATGTGCATCCTGTCAGCGACGGAAGACATCTTCTCATACGACAGGCCCTCTGCAACCTTTACCGTGTCCTGCACGTCCTTTTGACTGGGTTGGCATTGACCTTTATGGGCCTCTTCCATGCAGTGCTACCGCAAATCATTGGGTAATTGTCGCAGTAGACCACCCCCCAAGATATGCTGAAACTGCTGCACTTGCTTCGGCTGCTGCTCGTGACGTCGCCGCATTCATCTTACGGCATTTCGTCTTACGGCACGGCGCACCGCGAGAACTGCTCAGTGACCGAGGCCGTGTCTTATTGTCCGAAGTTATTAATGAGCTACTCGCCGCGTGCCGCACTATTCCCCGCACCACTACGGCGTATCACCGACAGACTAACGGTCTAACGGAACGATTCAACCGCACTCTTGGGGACATGCTCACCATGTATGTTGCGTCTGATCATTCCAATTGGGACGATGTCCTAGCTTTTGGGACGTACGCATACAATACCGCCATTCAAGCTACCACAGGCTTCTCACCATTTTTCCTTCGTTATGGACGTGAATCATCCACTACCCTCGACACCATACTACCATATCACTCGGATGCCTCTGAATTCATCCCTCTTTCCGAAGTTGCTCGCCATGCTGAAGAGTGCCGCCAACTGGCTCGCTCGTTCGCGTCGGATACCCAAGGAATCCACAAAGATCGCCACGACAACGATCAGCCCACACAGTCCTTCACCGTGGACTCTCACGTCTGGCTTCGGCTGCCCTTCCAAGCCCCAGGCCTTAGCCCAAAGGTTGCTCCGGAATATCAGGCTCCGTACCAGATCATCACGTGTACTTCGCCCGTGAATTATGTGGTCGAACCGGTGACGCCATCTTCGGACAAACGCCGCCGTGGCCGCGAGACCGTTCACGTCAGCCGCCTGGAGCCGTACCACGACCCCCATATCGCATCATCACCTTAGGTCGCCAGGATGGCTCCTCTTCGCCGCGGGGGAAGTTCTAGTAGGTAACATGCATGTGGCACTGTGAGGACTGCCACCGCTGCGGCGCTAGACCCGAGCTCGGGCTGTTGATGCGAAGCGCTAGGACTCATGATCTAGAGCTACCTGCGTTCCCTCGAACGAGCTGCAATAAACCCCATTTCAGGTTTTTATTTGCGTTCCACGCTTGTCGCTTGGGATGGCAATGTTTTTGGTCAGAGATCTGTAGTATGTATAGGGTACAAGATTGCACCAATAATGAGCCACATTTCTTGTCTAAGGCAGACAGGGCAGTTGAGAAAAACGTGTGGTATCGTTCGGCAAATTCTTCGGTACGCTGACGATTACCTGATTCGTGTTCAGGGAAGTGAGTGCTCTCTGCAGACGGTGAACATATTGAAACTTTTCAAGGAGCAATGAATGGGGTTGAAACCCATGTGTGAAACGGCGAGGGACTCTAGCATTCAGTTTTTGGACATGCAGTTATGCTTCCAGACTTAACATGTGTGCTGGAAGTAGCAGTGCAGATCGCAAAATCCAATCCTGGACTTTCGTCCCAGCCACTTCAAGCTGATCAAGAATGGTATTGCTATGTCTAGTCTATGAAACGCTTTGTTGAAATTGTGCCACCACAATGGAGACAATAGCGTGTCAGGGAAGTAGCCCGGGCCAAATGGCGGGGTTCCCAGAGGCCGTCATATCTACGTCGGCGAAGAAATTGCCCCAAGGAGTAAATAAATAGGGACTGAAAAAGGTTGTACTTGATCGCCTATGTCCACTGCTTGTCGCATAGGTTGCAAAAGTTAGCGTTTCGCTATGGCGTGATTGTCGTTTTCTCTGCGAAGAACAAGCTTGCAACCATTCGTTCAGCCTAGCACAGGCGTAGCGAAAGATCGAGCACCTACACTACAGATGTAAGCAATCAATCTGGTTGTAGTATTAATCATCCAAGCGATGTCGTTTCGTGCTCAACTTCGATGGTGCATTTTGTGCCCGTCTCGTATGTAGGCCAAACTGGCCGACTTCTTAACACTATACTCGCGAACAACTTTCTGTGGCAATGAAGTGAAAGCTACGGACGCAAAGCGCGCTCAAGTGAGAGCGTTTCCGAAAAGAGTCCCATCTTTTCATCCACGTTAGTTTAAGCTGGGGAAGAGAACATAAACACCACCTGATTAGCAACTGTTAAGGTGAAACACACCACTGAATGTAAACGTTTACGTATTTTGCGGTTTTTCCTTTCCGCATCGGGGCAAACGCGAAACCGTCGAACGTGAAGCTCTGCCGATTCAGCGTGTGTTCCGAGCAAGCAAAATCACTGTCAAACGCTGGCTGACTACTTGGTGCCGTAAGACATGTGAAGCTGCCACGCACCTGTAGCATTCCCTTCATTGCCACAGAATGTTTTCCGTAAGTTGAGGAGCATTCGAGTTCCACAACAGGGATTGCGCCCACACATGTTGCAATGCCCATAAGAGACTGCGATTCACAAGGTAAATGCACACCCAAGTTTGAAAATACAACAGTCCTTTACACGGAAAAAGGTCGAACAACAAGAGAAGTTGTAGAGGCCCACGAAATAAAGAAAAGGTAGCAGGGTGTGTAAGTCATTCTTCTATGGCGCTTCATGACACTGAAATATCTTTTCTAGATACGACCTAACACGTGGCAAATTTTTGGCGTACTAACATGGATCAACAGTCATTTCTTGCTTTTTTGTTTACTGTAGATTTTATGTCGTTTGATTGCGCTTCGTGACATAGGAGATGTCGGGTTTATCAGGTCTCAAACGTTCCGCGTGTTGTCGTCCCGCATCGCCTGCGCGCACCGTGCCGATCGTGAGCACGCACCGGCTCCAGCACGAAACCGCTGCTCGGTCCGCCAGCCGCCCTCTCAGCTAAAAGGCAGATGCGCGACGGCTCTCTTCAAAGAATTCACTGAGCTCAGCGTAAGCGCTTGCGACGATACTACGGCCCACCGCTCTCGTTCCTTGGATGTTCCTGCAAGCTGTCCGCGATCCGTTCGGGGACACCTCACTTATCACCTTACTCCCACCGGCTCCACTAGACACAAGTTTCACCCTGCCAGGCCCGGCGGTGCCACAAGTACAGCGTTCGCGATGCCTTCAGCGACCACCGCAACCCTGATGCTATTGGCATTCGAGATTTCACCGCAAGCAGCAGCAGGCGAACGTTCTGATGTTCTGTGCTCGCACCTTTCGCGGATGCATGGTCTGCCGAAATTTAGAGAAGCCAGCTCTGCAACCTGGTTTCTTCAACTCATGAATCACGTCTACGTCAACAACGTGACTGACCAACGCTCGCGCTATGTCTATGCAAGTCGTGAGCTGCCGGAGGGTCATATTTCGGAGCTGCGACTTCTAGAGGCCCGGGCATCTACGGGAACCTGCGGCAGGTCTTGATTTCACAGAATGATATCACTGTGCTGGCGCCTCCCTCATGATCTACGCTGCCGGTACTGCCCGAAACATTTCTCTCGGATTGCGGAACCCGACACTACCAACGACTCCCACTGCCGCTACCAACGACACTACGAATTAACGCCACTACCGCCACTGCATGCTGTCCGATGACACCGTCTTTAACGTTGTTTCCCTGAACGTTCTGGACTCTCGACACGCGCTAAGAACTGGCCAACACGCACTCCTTTGGCACATAGCTTAATCGCACTTCGCACCAGGAGGGAGGCCCTGTAACGGCGTGCCTAGGCGGCTCACGTGCATGTAGCGCGGGAACAGGCTAGTGCTGTCGACCTGACCGGCTGCGGCATCAGCCTTCCCCCAGATCCCGCGGTACCATGGCTGGCGGGTCTAAATGAACCATGGCCACAGCGGCTACCTCTGCGCGCCGCATGCCATAGGTTCATTTTTTTTTCTTCGCCCAAGCTTTTTAATTTCTCTGCGACCTTCCTAGATGCCGCGTGGCTCCATGACGAACCCTCCGGAACGAAACTTGGACACGTTTGGCGCTGTGGTACACGGAGTGCGCGCGTCATACGAAATGCCTTTGAGGCAAGCGAATTGAGCCAGAGGTTGGCAGGAAGTTGGAGTAATCAATAATGGTTTGACAAGGGATGTTTCTGGAGCGCAAGACTCAAACAGGATACTTGTTTTCCTCCGGGCGAGGTAAAGTGTTGCAAATAACAGCAATTATGAGTAAACGAATGCATAAATGTTGATTCTAGTGAGGAAAATAACGAAGCAAGGAACTGAAGGAAAAACTCTACAAGATTATTGCGCACAAAGTAATTTCTAAACATGAGTTATTTATCTGTGCCCGAGTAATCGTTAAAATTTCGTGCATCATGTTTGAACCACTCAGACTGCTGCTAACTGCGCGAAAATAATGCGGTGTTTTCCATGCCTCAGTCACGCCAATACATTGCGAGGTATTATTGGTACAACTCCGATAACCTTGCTTTTAGTGTTCATACGCGCAACTTGCAGGTGATTAGGTAAGCCAGCAAACAAGGGGATATCTGGGAACACCGACAGCAAAGTGCGGCGGCGGGGAAGCGAGGTAATGAGTTCCAGCTGTGTGCACGCAGCTCTGAAATGACCCAGGAGAACACAGACGAGATTACGGCAAATCACGGGTGGTTTCTGGAGATTTCCCTCCAGTCTGTTGTACTAGGAACCTGGTTAGCGTCGCTTAACTGCGCTACGAGCAAAATGACAAGAAAAAATCTTTACTGAAGTTCCGGCATACAGACAGGCGGGGGTGCTAGCGTATAATGCAGGTGTGGCAGGGAACGTCGCATGTCCCTCGGGGCCGCCTGAAGCCGGATCTGTTGGATCCCCAATTTAAATTCCCACGATAGAATAATTAAAGCGAACAGACGGCGCGGTTCTGTTTTTTCCATTGCTAAGTATTCAGCTTCCCCCCAAGTAAAAGCTTCCGCCTAAAGAGTTGGAAAACGTTTTTATATTGAAGCTTTGTCCCTGTTCGACAGCGCGCCCGGTTTTAATTTCATGGCAGTAACGACTATGTGCGGCACCGGCGACCACTGACAACGAAAGCTTAACTGGTGTCGCCTATCCTCAGGAAAGAGGGCGAGGTGAATTTCCGTCAGTCTCTGCATGAAAAGCTAGACTGGAGCTAGACAAAACAGGGTGCTAACATGGCTAGCTTTTGTTCTCTCTGCAGGGGCGTCTTGCTAAAGAAAGTTAGCAAGTACTTTCCGCACATAATCCCGCTATCGCATGCTAACTTCTATTCCCGCACTGCGGGAAATTTGGATGATTGTAAATCTAATATCCGCTCAATGAATTACAACCACGAAGCAAAATCAAGCGAAAATGGGCTGCGCGTTTAGATCTGCTTTCATTGTTCGCACGAATGAGTGGACATTATGACAGGGGGAATTGTTCATCTTAACGGTGAACTAAATGCGTTAGACATAGAAGGTGCTCGTCCGAGCATGACATTTTCGAAAGAGCGTCGAACATTCGTTCCACCCTGGTGCTCTAAGAATGAAAAGAGCGCTGAAAGAGAACACACACGCTGACTTGCAACTGAACTGGGAGAAGATAAAGAATATACATGTGCCATAATGCGAAAACAAATAGAGTTCTACCTGTTAATCACCCACCAAGGTGTGAAACCTAAGCGTGCAAACATAATTCTCCTTCTGCCTAACTTCCAACATCCGACTTTCTTTTCGCATTTCCCACTCCTTTTTTTCACGGAGCACCAGAAGAAAAGAAACGCAACACTCGTGTCAGCATGCTTTCCTTTCTTTAAGAGGTATGGCTCAATCCTTGAATGCCTACACTTACTGCAGTAGAAAACTGCAGTTTTTTCAAGCATATGCCTGTACCCACAATGTCGAAAGTGTACATTGAAGAAGCGCTAGCAAGGCCTCTTCGCTCAGCGACATCTTTGTGCTCAGTTAATCTGGTGTTGGGCCAACGCTCCATCTACGCTGCGAAAGTGATTTGGCGGTCGGTACGGTACCGATAAACAATGAATTGTTGCAATTTATTGCACAAATTTGACTATACGCATCGCAGCCATTTAGACGTGTTTGTTTCAGCGAGAACAAACGCGTTGGACTTCGTTCAAAAAAGAAAAAAGCGATGTCGACTTCGAACCTTTTCATTCCTGAGTCGATGCGAAAGACCATGCGCGTATGGTTCCGTAGAAAATTTATTCTGCTTCTTTTTTTCAGACAGCTGTTGCCGCTTGTATGGTTGAGCTCTTTTGCTACTCTGCTACAAGCAAACATCAGAACGTTTGGGTATTGGAGACCATTTAGTCGTAACAGCTGACTCTTACAGCTAAATCCCATGGTCTCAAAACATGATTTCATTATTGTTGAAGAAATCCATACAACTGCAACACGGTGGCGTTTGGTACTCATTTTCCTGCCATGACAAGTCTGCTGTGCATAGAACGACCGCTATTGCTTTCTTGTACTTCCTGTTCTTGTTTTTTCACGTTTATTAATGCCTGCCTTCTTTCTTTATTGTGTGACTTAGTCGATATCTTGTAACAAATTCTATGAGAAGTTACAAATGTGGAAGCCTATAAAATTTATCCCAATTTCGGTGCATTTGCGCGCTGCGATAAACAATGTAAAAGGAGAAACTACGACACTGACTGAACAATAGCTCACCTTTCTGTTATTTGTAACAACGCGTTTCGAAACTACAGGAAAGTGATCCCCGAATTTCCCTTTCTTTAGCAGACAAGAATTAAAACGCCAATTGCCAATACCACCTTACACGTGACGGGAGGCTGGGAACGCTTTCGTTCTGCCTCTGCCCGAATGGTTTTCACTAACGGAGATCACCCGTATATGCGAATTTGCTAGTTTGGCTACCATTTTATTTGTTCTCCTATTTTATCACCCTTGCTCAGTTAAGTCCTTGAATTGGTCATTGATGCGCATCTACATCTCCACATGCGCCATCACGGGAACTACAGATATGCGAGGTCACAATGCACCGTATGATGGCAAACTAGCCTAACTGCACCATAAATATTGTAAATCAGTGCCGCGGTAGGCCGCAAAGTGGCGGGATACACCCACACACAAACACACACACACACACACACACACACACACACACACACACACACACACACACACACACACACATATATATATATATATATATATATATGTATATATATATATATATATATATATATATATATGAGAGTAAGATTCTCGTACACCAGGTGTATGACAATTTTATCCTTTCATGCACAACAAAATGTTTATGTCAACATGCATCCGGTCCTAGAACAGTCGTACAGTCACTGGTCGTGTCGAACACAGATCAACTCATCGTCTTGCATGGTGTGCCGACACCACTCACACCACTTACATTGACTTATCACTGACATGGCATTTTGAGAAATTGTACAAATAAAACAAAAAAACACCATAATGTCCTGCATGCTGCGTGTGGCGATGCTTTGTTGTGTGTAATGAGTGATCATATAGCGCTAATTTTAGGAATCGCAAATAAAAACTTGTCAATTCAAACCATTCATTTGATATCTGGAATTTATAACATGCAGTCACTGAATTGATCAGGACTAAGATGCTGACTGGAAAGTTTAAAGTAAAGTGGAGAAGAAAGCGTGACGACTGTTTTCGTGAAGAAGACAGAAAATTTAACTTGGCACACAAAGGGCAAACTTTCAGTTTTTTAGTTGATTGCGATGGTTTTATATTGTAGCCAGCACATTGCGGCTTCCTTGCGTTCACAATTGGAATGCACCAAAGATTTCCACTTTCATGACAAGCGCTGACTTGAAGCATAGGCCAGCAGGTTATTTGCTTTCTATACTTGCTCTTTGCATCAACGTTCGCGTCATGCCGTCACGCGATGCCATAAAGACCAACAAAAACGGTGTCTCTTTTCGAACAAATGTACTCCATTCGACGGTTGATTGAACGCGACTGCATGGCGACAGAAATAAAAAGAATGTACTCGACAGCAATGACCTCAGTGCCTATATCTTTCTTTGGAGAGACGGAGCGTGCTGACAACTTGTCGCGGTGCCATTCCGAGCACGTAATCTGCGCTGTTTGTCCTGCGTGCGCCTTTCTGCCTGATGGAATGAGCTATGCAGCTGTGTCTAGACGAACATCATTGTTTTATTTACTGTCATTCGATCTTGTGCACGAAAGCCTGGAGGAAGTACCTTGAGCTACGCTTGCTGAGTGGGCTGGTACGGAAGAACACGTTGCGTCCTTTCGCGCCAACGCCTGCAGGAATATTTTCTCGAGCTTCTCTTTATCGCGGCCAGGAAAGGTCGTGAAGATTGAAACATGGCCCTCCTCGGCGCCGCTTCCCAGCTAGAAGACGGGACGCGTGGACGAAGGACAGGCTCGCATTGATCGCGACGGAGCCTTACCTCTGCTGGCGTCGTCGTACGCGGTTTCTGCTCTTTCACGTGGAATGATTTACCATATTACAACGACATCGTAGGAACCGTCAATTAAACACTCTTCATAATAACTCCGGAAAAATGCGTGAAATCTCTCATGCAAGTGACGGAACCGCCGAGCGCGTTTTCGAGAATGTCGCTGCTTCGCAGGCGCTCATGAATGCAGCCCTTTTTATTCCGAACGATGTCTCGTCCCAGTCGTTCCATTTTAACGCCACAGCGTTAAGGAGCCAGTGTCGCAGAAAATCACGCGTCCCGTGTCGGACGTCACATCAGTGGAAATATTTTCCAAATACGTATACCCAGGCCTTCCATATGATGCAAGGAATTGACTAAGCCAATTGAGCTTCTCAGGCTAAAATACGTTGAAAAATCGTAAACTACAACTTGCACACACTGCAGACATGATAGCACTCGAATGGCAGTTTGTCTATACGAGAAAACGTAATTTTGTTACGTGAAAGCTCAAAGCACCCCCCCCCCCTCCCCAACCCTTTCACATACACAAACCTGCCGCGGCGTTCACACACTGGGCGTGGCGTCCCCCATTTTGCGCACGCCGGTGTGTTGGGTGTCTTGGGGGCCACGGAGCGGCGCGCCCGGCTCTTAGCATTACCTCGAGCTGGGGCTCGTTTCCGCCGCATCGCGGTACACGCAAGAGGCCGTGCCTCCACCGCAAAGTCACCTTCGTGCATAGCGTTCGCGGCAAAGCGCTTCCAGGTAAACGTCACGGTTACGTATGCTCCAGTTGCCGCGAAGCGTAAGAAGTAGTCAGGGATCTTTGGTTGCTATCGCGTTCCACTCTTAAATGCGAAGCTTAAGCGTCCTCCAAATTTTTGTAATAACTCTTAACCAGGCTCCAGGTTATTTACGCCTAAACGTTGCAGTTCAGATTTATAAGGGCTACGGAAGAAACTCTTATTTGGGCAAAGAGTTAATGGATCCTATTGTTTGAGGTGTGGTGGGAACCTTTGGAAGAAAAGGCACACCTGGTTCTTTCGTAATTGTCAAGTCATGCCTAATAGAATAAAAACGCAAAATAAACATGCAGCTGGCCTGCACTTGTATAGCTCTTATGTATTCGTATTGTTTAGCGTACTGCACCTCATACAGTGGTAATTTCCGCCGCCAGTTTTCGAGCTGAATTTAGATAAATTTGCTTCTGAACGGCACGCTACGGTCGCTGTTTAAGGATATGCCACCTTATTTACGCAGCTTTAGTCGATTGACTTAGCCTTCAGTTGTTGCTATAGTTTAGGTTGTACATTATAATCTGTATGGTTACCCTCTTTGACATTAGCGATAAGCTGAATAAATATTTTGTCTACTAATTTTCCTAAAAGATTGCACTGCCCCTAGCATCAGTATTACTGAATATCAGTAATCTTGGAACAATCTTTCAACATTTTCTTCAGAAAATTGGTATTCTGAGTAGCTATACTGAGCATTGTGGAGGACTCGGTCTACACAGCGAATAGATGTTCCTTCAGCTTCAGACGGGTCTTACTTTGTTATCCTAAGAGCTGGCAGGATGAAGTTATTAAAAAATTAAACTGGATGACATTCCCACATTGCTTCGTCACATGTTCGATTTCCTAGTCAACTCATTTCTGTTTCTACCACTACTCATCCACAGCGGCTAAACTTATGCATCTGTAGAAGCGCTTAAATTGAACAAAAAGCTAGCAGATAAAGTTGTTCCTCTATAATTGCACCACTAAAGAATAACCAAAACACATTCTGGGGCTTACGATTAAGAGACACGTCATCGTGTGGTACTCCAGAATAATTTGGGACATGTTCTTTAACGTGCACCCAATGCGCGGTAGGCAGGCGTTTTTGCATGTCACCCTCCTCGAAATGTCGACGACGCAGCTGGAATTTACTTACGCGACCTCAGGCTAAGCAGCGCAATGCCAAATCCGCTACACAAACACAGCGGGTCCCACCGCCAACTCGCTTTCGTTAAAATTATAGCAAAAATTGTGATAGTTTTTTTCTGCACGATTTATTACACGCGCGGCACCGCGAAGCGCGGTTCTGTGAGACGTAAACTCCTTTGTGACGCAAAATTGTGCTGTAAATTGAAGCTGCCGTCACGTTTGCTTCTACCCACGAACTGATTCTGGTTGCTCCCAATTGGGCCTATAGCCACTCCAGCAGCAGGAACAAGACAGACTGCTTTATCGCACATCATGGCGAAGCTTTAGATTTAGCTTTAGGCGCCCTGCTACGTCGCGAGCGAATTGTACTAGGAGCCGCGGTTTAATGGTGCTGCATCTGTAGTCAGACAAATTGAACGTATAACGTCAAAAATTTTCAATTATGTAACTATGGTAATTAGTCAGATCATTACTCAGGCATTTCTTCTAAATGAATTCAGTCTCGGCAGGTAATTCATCTGTAGTGTGGTAATGCGTGTAAATATTACTACGTTTTAAAAAATTGTTCAACAATAAACAGCATAATAAACGAGACTATGAAAGTAATAGACAGAGTTTGCGTGACTTCAGATCTCGAAGCTTCTCATATTGAACTAGGCCTTCTCTCGCTTCATGATGCTTACAAGCGTCTTGTCGCAGGGTTTTTTTTTAACATGGTCTACGTGAAAGGACAAGAGGTTATAAGGTAACCTCAATCGATAAGATAACCACAACTTTGGTGACACGAGGTGTTGTTATGCTGAATTCTTAAAGGCGTCTTCATTTTTTCTTTATTTTTTTGTTGAGGCGCTCATTTATTACACAAAATGCAGCTATATGTAACTTAGTAGTGAAACAGTAACTTAATAAACCTGTACAAATGTTTGCAACTACGCATCGTGCAGAAAGTCCAGTAATAATCTATAATGAAAGCCATCTTGATTCTGCTTGCTGGAATCTGCATGCCGGTCACTGCCAAACAAACAGCGTCTGAGCAAGGGCTGCTGAATTTTTCGCGTGCCTGGCGAAGTTCACAGCAAGTGGTGCACATCCGTGTCTTGTGCTAGGGTCGTAGAGCTTGCGCAGGTGGCGTCGGGCTTGATGCACCCCTTAATTTTGAGAGAGAAGGTTGGAATAAAGAGGACCCCAGCCCAGATGCTCCGGAGGTAAACCTTCTCCATCCTCGAGGGGTTACAAGTAAGGGAATGGGCACAGGGGGAGATGAAGGCAAGGGCGTCACCATTGGGGGACATATTTTTATGCCACGACAAAAAAAAAAAAAAACATTTGGCAGAAGAGGTGTCCATGTATGCGTGTTCTTGTTGTAGCATGCTATATTATCCGTCATGACATTTAAAAGGTCAGAGTTCTATCCATTTACTGGGTTCGTGTGAACATTGGAGAGTGTCATTATGAAGCTTATGTGCCTTCTGACTGAGTAATGAGATATTATGGAGCCACTATAGGTACCTAATGGTTAACATCGTAATAATGAAGGGTCGGACTACATTTAGTGGCACTATAGTCGGCACGATGATTTCTTTCCGCTGGTACTATGAGAAGCTTGAGACTGGGTTTGTTTTGTCCGAACGTGTTTCCTACTACGCCGTCACCCTTGTGCCATCCAAAGGCCAATTCCCCTTTTCGAGCATCCCCTTCAACACATCGCGAACAAAAAGAAGAAAGATTTCCTTCGACATCATCGATGATTTCAAACTCCTCCTGTCCATTTGACAACGTGGAGCTCTGAACTGGGAACCCTAACCGATGCTTTATTGCGCACCTAAGCGATGAGTTATTGTGCAGCTTTTTGTTTTGTAGATTAGATTTACTACCGTCGACGTACGGTGAATGGTGTTTACATTTTATTTTACACGATACACCTATATAAAAGAAACAATCTGTAGTAAAGAGCGACGAAAGAATTGAAGACGCCGGTGCACAAACACAGGCTCAAGCAGCTGAACACGCGACAACTGCACTATGCGCCTGTGGAGGAGGCTCATGGTAGACAGAAACTGTCTGCGTGCTTTGACCCCAAGCACCTCTTCCATAATGACCAGAATTCGAGAAGTTACGCTAGTCACGCAGAATTCAATGTGTATTTTTCCAAGGAAAAAGCCGGATAACCGAAGAAGAGATAGGCAGGTCATTCCTGTCTTGTTGATCAGGGGGCCAAGACCTCGTCAGGCTTTCTCGCCTTTAGTCTTTGCCTCCCACAGGAAAAATTTTGTATTCTTCCTGCAAAATCCAACTGCACTTCCGCAAAAGGATGCAACTGTATTTATTGTGATCTCTCGAAAGTTATAGATGGTTCTATCGATTGTCCGTTGTCACCAAACCTTGTGCAATCTGATTGTATGCGCGAGGCGAACTGTCTAGTACTTTCGCGGGCACCAGCGATTACGCGGAAACTTGCGATGAGTCACGCCTGAAAGCCGACGCGCATGACCCGCTGTTCAAATTTTCGACGATCGCTGACATCATATAAGGAAATACAGATAGCTCAAGCATCGTTCTTGAAGTAGAAAAACAGGACGTTTTTCTCTGGCCACTCAATAAAGATCCCAAATCAAACATGCGACTAAGCGAATAAACCAGTAGATACGTGCACGCAGGCAATCCAATCATGAACATAATCAGGCCTCGATAATAAAAATGTGTGACCCGCTTTAGTTCCGGAAAAAATGGAGAGGCCGCACCGTTCAGAAATCGTTTCTTGCGTCAAGGTGTGGCGCACCATGCGGACTGCGAGCAGTGGCATCCTGCATGCATTTCGGAGGCTATATACAAAGTCAAGACTGTAACTGACGAAGACGACGTTGTGTGCGTGCCAAAAAAGTGATTTTTGACTGCAAACAACGGGCGCCAAAAGATGGTGGCATCGGCTGTGATGACATGCCCGCGTAGCAGCGAGATCATAGACGCAGGATTCGTTGAAGTCTGCGACGCTCTTCTGCAAGGGGTCAACCGCGACGTATAATATATTCCCACAAGTTCATTTTGCTTGTTGCCTGTGGCCGCTTTCAGGATAAGATTATTTTTTGTTATGTTATCGCACTTGCGCAAAGTGCGTCACTTCAATGGCGAGGCTCGCCTGTTGAAAGAACTTGTGCGCTCAACGCAAATGGCGTCGTTCTTTTCGAATCGACAGGAAGAACGACTAAATGTTATTTAATCCGCTATGATTGACTCAACGCAGCTGACGAAAGCGAGAAGTGCTATTCGATTCAACCAGCCCCGGCTGATTACCGTGGTTAAAATATTCACATAGGCGTTGCTTCACTTGTGGGGGCCCAAGTAGACTCAAAAGAGAACTCGATTCTTCCCGATATGCGACCAGCTAGACTTTTCCCTAAGTGCGCTTGCTACTCTTTCACAATATAGCACGCACTAAATTGGCTGTGAGAGACGCGAGCTCACGCTTCTCAGGCTAACCTTGCACACATATAGACGTACCCACGAATGTGGGTGGCAAGGTGTCCGCCACAATAGCCTAACTAATAATGTACTTCGCGTGTAATGCGAACCATGTGGCATTCACTCCCAGGCGCACTGACAGGTTATATTTTCGTCCATTTCCATTTCTTTCTTGCTTGCTATTTCTACAGTTCAAATAACCATGAAAACAGGTTTTGCCTACAATTTCTCTGGTGTCAATTCGTTTTCTTCATGCAGTTCACAGGTATTTCTGGTAGCCAATATACAGAGCCGCTAGTATCTCTATTCTTCTCGCTCAAACTGTAAACACGTTATTTCATTTTATAAAAATGTTCTACCGCAACGCCACAGTTGAGCAAAACTTTCTATCTACTCAAGCTGGTGTCAAAATTTAAGTCAAACGCTAATTCTTGCGGCACACTAGTTTCATCTTCACGATGCATCTCTCCATTCCCACTGTGTGCGGCGCTCTGAAACTGAGCAGGACGACGCCTGCATTTGTTCCCAGCTGCGGTAACCGTATTACGACGGAGCCAGAATGAAAAACCATTCGCGCATGAGAATTGAGATGAAAAGTAATGCGATATTTCTCCAACTACGTCTGCCCTACGCGTGAACAATCTAGTGTGTGGTTTTAAAGATGTGGTGCATGCATGAGGCGAATACTCTGCGGAAACCATATTTTGCAAACCTTCGCGCTACTTTCAGAATACAGCGATTACAATACACGGGTACCTTCCCGTCAAGATAGGTGGAATGCTGCACATGCAGGCGGGACAACCTACGACCCGCAGCACGCTCCGACGGCAAGCAGTGCTAGCGCGGAGGAGGGCTCGCTATTTTAGCGATAGAGGCGTTTAGAAGCGGATCTACGTGTTAAATATGCTGTAGCAGCATAGGTTAGAGCGCAGTGTACGCAAACAGCACAAGAATCGACAGCCGGAAGCAGCGTAATAAAGAAGAAGCAGTGTGGAAAGGGCCTAAATAGTTTTCAGGCGGTTGTTAATATAACAACTAAAGAAGAGGTTCGGCCAGCTTCAGCGATGACTTAGCGTCTCTGATTGGTAGCGTCTCTGATTGCCGCATTTTGGTACAAAGTTCCATTCTCTCTCCAACGTTATTTTTTCCCTTGGTTACATGTTTCTTTTATATTAATTATGATATTCATTTTTCTAGTTTGTCGCCCTTTTACTATTCTTTATATTATTTTGCAGTTTACCTTTGCCCCAATCGGATCTGACAATGTCAAATTGGAATAAGCAGCGCGCCTCCACTGCCGCTCGGTACCCAGATCTGTTTCGCAACCAGGACACGCGTATAAGCACGTATACTGCGCTGTTGCTGCACTACATTTGTTTCGCTGTTGTTTCGGGTGGTTTGTAGCGTATGTAAGGGGCACAATAAAACGCGTAACCAGACGTTCCGATGGGTTTGACTCTCCGGCAGCGGTGAGATGGTAGATGGGTGTGGCCTTGTGAGATGTGAGTGGTGAAAAATGTTTTCGCCACTTCAGGCTAACTACCGCACGCAAAAAAGAAATTGTCAATTCGTATCCGACTGAGGTACGTCGCATAGCAATCGGAAATTTTAGAGCAACGAAAACAAAATTGCTGATGTGCTTTCGTTCCTGTATTTGTTTTATTAACCACTGCACTTCCAACTGCCGCATGATATTTATTACTTGGGGCATTTCTGAAAAGTTCGCTTGAGTGGTTTCACCTATTTTCTACTCTAACCTTTCTGTAGAAAATATTGAACACAAACAGACACTGCATATTTAGGTAGAAACGGGAGCCATCAGCCATGTGGGCACATATTACCACCGAAGCGAGCCACTGTACGTATTCTCTGCATCGCGTTTGCGCAGAACGTTATCCATACAGCCTTCAGTTATATTAAGTAGACCAAACAGTATCAAAGTCAAAGTGTGTATACAGGGTGAATACTGCCGAGAATGCTTTTAAAAGTGTGCACAACTACGACATGGGAGCTACCAGTTTTTAAGCTTATATTAGTGGTCGGTATAATTGTGAAATGCCGTCACATGGACGCATTTGCACTAATCACATTAGTGGATTGGTCGTGGGTCGTAATTGCATCATCGGTCTATTTGCCAGAAACACCCGCTTTCGTAGTATCGCGTCGAGGGGTAGCAAAGGGAATGAGTTTCTCTTGCTGTGAAAGCGCGAATTTACGCTATGAAAGCAGACGTGGCAATCCCATCCCATCCCAACACCCAACAATCCCAACACCCATCCCAAAAATCCAACACCAATCCCAACACCCATCCGCGCGGCCGGCGCCAAAACAGGCACGCACAAAGCACCACAACAAACACAGAATAGGCGCTGACGCCAGGGAGGCATGTGTTCAGCATTTCAGGACGCTTGTGTTCGACCTACCGTAACATGAAGCTGGCAAAGAACAGACAAAATACGCTGGACACACTTGCATAAATACATCACCGGATCCATCTCACGTACCTGCAAAATAAGTCAAAGGAATACGTCGAACGTGCGTTATGCCGCAGCCAAAGTAAAAAAAAAGAAAAACACTAAAGGCTGTCTAGCCGAATATCTGTACCACCATAATGGCATGCCATGTAGCCAAGCTATGTAGCCAGAGGGCTATGTGGCCTATATAGCCAGAGAGCTATGTGGCCTATGTAGCTCGAATCAGGAGACCACTCAGCACAATATTCGAAAGTGAAGTGATCCACCTAGTGACATCCGCATGTAACGTACACCTTTCAGAAACGCTTACATTTAATGCGGACGGAAGACTGAACCCGTCAGCAGTGAAGAAAAGAAGCAGCTCGATACCACCGGTTTCGCTACAGGCATAGGTGGCGATACAAAGTAGATAGAGAAGTTCTCATAAAAATTCAGGTTCATTGGGTCCTGCCAGGGTGGATGACCAGCGCGGCTGTAAACATGTGGTAAAGGCATTATTGCATCGCTCAATGATACTTAGTAACGACATTCACAATGGCTTTGTTGTCGCTATGATAAGTCGCTATTGTTACCTTGTTCTTTTGCGTTTCTTGTTTGGCCCATTGACAGACGATTTGTACGCGCACTTTCATTACCATGTATTTCATTTTTGTATGCCCACCTGCTATGGTCGCTGATGGGACTGGCAGTTTTGAAAATAAATAAATAAATAAATATACACTGATCCGCATACTCGTCACTACAAACACGTTGTGTGACAATGGCAAATCGATGCACGTACGCCGCTGGGTGGTCGCTTGGGCCGGATCGGTGCGACATTCCAAGCGATATGTATGCGACACGAAACGCGTAGCCCACTATCTTTTCGGTCCCGCTATATCCACATTGAAATCGCCGACAACGACCACAGGGGTAGTGTCATCGCAACTAACCCACTCAAAGTGAGCCGACATGAAGCTTACGGGGCTATGAGCTACTGCATTTTTTTGCTACCTTACGCGGGTATGAGCCATTGTTTTCGGGGACTAAAGTCCCTGATGATGATACATTACGATATGCTGTTCTGCACGTTGAATGTGTGACCATAAAGAAGGCAAGCACTGTTCACTTCACTTTGCTGAGTGCTTGTAGGCTCTGCCTTATGGGGCTATGAACCATTGCATTTATTGCTTGCTTGCAGGGCTATTAGCCATCCTTTACGGAGGAATGAGTCACTGATGATGACAGATTTCGATATGCTGTTCCGTATGTTGTGTGCGTCATCATGGAGAATGTAGGCGCTGTTCGCTTCACTTTGCTGAGTGCTTGTAACCTCTGCCTTACGGGGCTATGAGACATTGCATTTATCGCTTGCTTACTGAGGTATCAGTGCATACGGGGGTATAAGCCATTGATCATGATAGTTTTCTTGTGCGGACACGAAACTTCTATGGCACCCTAGTCATATACAGCTCCCCTGGAAAACGAAATTGTGGAGATGAATACAAAAATGTATTAATGAAAAACATGTACAGCATGGGAGAGTAAATCAAACAGGCTAGGTTACTACTTGTTACCACTCTGTTTCATAGCGGTTGCGAACAAATCGCCACCGTCAACATTCCTTTGTGTTACTAAACCCCAAACTTTGATTAATATTATCTATGCAAAGCACGTGATTAAACCAGCCAGTGCTTGGTAAGGTGTGGGTGTGTCATTTTTGCGCCTTCACTGCAGTGCAATAAAAGGTACATTTATGTGACAATTGGGCCATTCTGCACCACTGCAGCGCGGATTACAAAACCACACCTACAACATCGGGAAAATGCAGGACGTGCGAGAATAACTCCAATGCTTGTACTCTTAGCTAACTTTCATGCCACCAAACACAAGACGTCATTACGAATATGCTAACTACATGAGAGCCTACTTACTGGCGAATTTAGCACCCATTAAGAGGTACCCGTGATGGACGCGGATTTCAAGAACATGCAGGCCTCTGATCTCGATTAGCGCAAACACCACTTTTGAACCACAATTCGTTGCATTGAACCGCTAACAAAGACACACATGCAGTGAATGACAAGTCTGCGTCTCTGTTCGCGGTTCAATACCAACCAACTCTGCCATACTCAAGTCTGGCAACTAGTCCAACTGACCCTCCTTGAATTGCAGCATATTTTCGAGTTAGTTGTAGAACCTGGATGACCTATGCTCGCAAAACACAGTCCACCTTGCTTGCCAAAAGGACGTCTGTCTTACAGGTGTGCCCGAACGAAGCATTGATGTACGTTTCCGTTAAGAATCAACGCATCCAGAAAACTTAAACATTGAACGTGCACCCCTCGCTCAATGCTTCAATCTGCCGATTAGACTGCTTACGCCAAGCGGACCAGTAAGACGTTCGGACCAAGTGCGTACAACTGTATCGAAATATTCGCCTAACAATGGGCAATGACATGCGCATATACGATGCTAAAGCGACAATTGAGGCGATGGGCACCACCTGTCGCACTGTGGCGTCATCGTATGGAGCAACAGCGTGGACGATGACATGAAAAGACAAGGTAGCAACACATTTGAGCTGTTATTTGAATGAATACAATCGTATGCTCCTAAAAAATTGCAAATGTGGCATTTTTCACTAGCGCTCGACGTTGGCTTTATGACAAAAGAAGGTGTACACCCGTAACAAGGGGTATGCATAGGTTCACGCATTGTGCAGGTACTCAGCGACCTGTTGCAGGTCCAGTGTGAGAGGGCACAGTCGGACACTCTGCATGAGTCCTGTGTGCTGAAAGTATTCCTTATACCTCCTTGTGATATTTCTGGCTTTTTTCTTCAATTAGAGTGATGTGTAATACGTACTAAACTTCATTTTTAAGCGCGCCTAAGAATTTAGGCACTTGAAGTTACTGACAAAAAAAGGACATTTGTTTTATGTACCTGGTTTGATCCTGTCCGTGTCGCCTGTCAGCTGTAAATAAAAGGCACGCGCTACTAAACATCTTGTCCCACTCTTCGAGCACCAGAGAACTCATAAGAGGGGAACGGCAACACTACGCATTATCGATGCCTTATAAAGGTTGAACTTCTGCGCGGTGCCAAACAGCTTTGAGGCGCAGGTGGGACCTCTCCCACAAACTTGCCACCAGCGCCTGCCTGGGCCGCTCATAGTTTCTCTAGCAGAGTCTCTCCTGCTAGTCGTCAAGCTTGTTACGCTCAACGCTAAGTCGACAGAATCGAATATCGACAATAAGCAAAGCGAAGGTGCGGCTGTGATACCGCACTTTTACGACATTTCCCGTTGTGTTAAGAATACCGGCGTGCGGGCTTGTGTCAAATTGTCTGTTTTTAGTATTTCGCAAGCATCTAGGGCTAAAAAGACCTGGTCAGTCAATAAAGTATATTCCTCCTATTTTCACAAATTGGTATCACTTTGCAAGGTACTCAGAGACGGATAGTAAAGCAACTCAAGGGTGCGTTAAAGCCTTACAAAAAAAAAAAACTTTATGTGGCATGCGTAGCGCACATTGTGTATGCGATATCCCTTTTCCGTGCAGCAAAAAGCAAGTGGGCCAGACAAGAAGCCGCCTCAGTGATCGCTTCATTTCCGCCAAGAACATCGCTTCATTTACCGCCAAGTTATGAATAAGACCTACCATTAGTGATGATTATATAAATGGCAAACGGATCGGTGGTTCTTCTACGGGTCTCTCTAGCAAAAACAGAGTTTAAGCTTCTGGCATCAAAGAATCAATAATGATTACCACGTAGCTTCTGCTGCACCATACTTGTTTAGCATGGGCCTCGAATGAGAAAGAATTAGAGCAGGCGTGTCGAGGTATAAGCTATCGGAAGTGGGATTCGGGAGGGCATCGGCGACATGAAGGATTGCTGGCATATCTTCCCGCGTATTGGAGCATCAGTCAGCTTGGTTTTCCTCCGGCGCGAAACCTCCACGAGCTGGCGACGAGCCAAGGCCTAACGACGCAAACAGGGATATGGGCCGCCAGCGAGCCTAACCGCGACACGGGCGGTCTGCGAGACTTGCACGTTGGCTGGACGCCGTCGGCCTCCCTTCGTCACCGTCTGCACGCTCGCGCACCGCCGCGTATGTGGAGCACGCTCTGCGGCTGCTCAACACGCCCGCTGTGCCGTCGTGCGCGCGGGGTCTCGCTGATTGCGGGCCTCCTCGCCACGTGCGCCCCATTCGGAGACGTCGCTCTTGCCCACCGGCTCTGCACCGAGTCGCACTCCGAGGCAAGGAGAAGATCGCAGGTCATGTGGGGAGTGCCTTTTCTTTTTTTGCGCTGACCGACACGGACACAATAAGGGGACGACACGGCATGCAAAGTTTTACTTTCAACAAATTTCAATTGAAAACATGCGTTAATATACAAGACATGGCATGTGCACTTTCACTGTGCGCAATGTTGCAGTAAACCAAATGTTTGTTTGATGGTGTGGGCTAACGCATGCTTACGGAATCATTACGTGTCTTATCACAATGGCTACGATGATCTTTCTGGTGCACTTGCCCTCACTCCGGCCTGCGATTAACTCGCGTTTAAATTTGGTTTGCAAGTACAATTCTTGCAATGAGAGATTACCGTTGTTATTCGTTTCAACTTTGCAGTGTTGTTATTTCAGACGTTAGTTGGGGCCCCACTCTACTTGGCCGGCGAACGCTTTCCCAGAAGAGAGTGGGATCAGGTGGATCATTGCTTGCTTGCATTAAAGTACTTATCCTTGTGTTTTCTCGTGCATCTTGAACGCTTTTTTTTTACACAGATGTGTCATTTCGCAATGGCTTGAACGTTTCACAGGCAGAGGAGACCACAGCTTTACTCGTGTTCGTTGCGTGACTTCTTTTAATTCGTTAGCGTTTGAGGCATGAAAGTATAAAAAAGTGTATGTGTGTGATATTCTCTCTCTTTATATATATATATATATATATATATAGGCAGCGAGGCACTGGAAGTCGTAAGGGAATACATCTACTTAGGGCAGGTAGGGACGGCGGATCCGGATCATGAGACGGCAATAATCAGAAGAATAAGAATGGGCTGGGGTGCATTTGGCAGGCATTCTCAGATCATGAACAGCAGGTTGTCATTATCTCTCAAGAGAACAGTATATAATAGCTTTGTCTTACCAGTACTCACCTACGGGGCAGAAACCTGGAGGCTTACGAAAAGGGTTCTACTCAAATTGAGGACGACGCAACGAGCTATGGAAAGAAGAATGATAGGTGTAAGGTTAAGGGATAAGAAAAGAGCAGATTGGGTGAGAGAACAAACGCGAGTTAATGACATCTCAGTTGAAATCAAGAAAAAGAAATGGGCATGGGCAGGACATGTAATGAGGAGGGAAGATAACCGATGGTCATTAAACGTTACGGAATGGATTCCAAGGGAAGGGAAGCGTAGCAGAGGGCGGCAGAACGTTAGGTGGGCGGATGAGATAAAGAAGTTTGCAGGCACGGCATGGCCACAATTAGTAGATGACCGGGGTTGTTGGAGAAGTATGGGAGAGGCCTTTCGGCGACTTACTGTCGGCGACTTACTAACGTCAAGGTGATATGTAAAGGTGTTTTCTAGCGTGCGGGATGGCTCATGCCCGTAAAGTAACAAGTGTGGAGAGAATCGAGTGGTGGTCTGCGTAGCGTTATTATGAGCCTATGTCAAAAAACGAAGAACACGGTCCCAATATGTGCGGTTGGAAGCGACGTACGTTGCGAGCGTGTCGGCTAATGTTTGATTAAATCTTTTTGCCCAACCGCTCGCTTGAGGATGGTAGACAGTGGCAATTCGGTGAACAACGTATATTGCTTCAGAACCACTTCGATAAGGTACGACTGTAATGTTCTCCCTCGGTCGTTAAGCGGCTCACGTGATGCACCATACCGTAGAATTATGTGTTCTAAAATGAAGGAGGCAACGTCACTTCCCAAGCAGATGATAATCGTGAAGTATGTGAGTATCGCTTGAGATGATCGATGGCAACGATTATCCAGCGGTTGCCAGCAGGAGTTATGGGAAGAGGTCCGTACAAGGCGATGCCGACGTGGTAAAAAGGGCACATAGGGCAATGAAACGGTGGTAGCGGAGCAGTTGAATGGCAGGGAGGCTTCCTACGGCACTGACAAGCGAGACAAGAACAAACATAGCGGCGAACATAGCGGTAGAGTCTGCACCAATCGCAGCGGAGGCGAAGGCGGGTGTAAGCTTTCAATACTCCGGCATGTGCGCACTCTCGGTCAGCGTGGAAGGCGGTGCATATGCCAGAGCGTAGATGGCGAGGAATTACCAAGAGCCACTTGCGTTCTTCGGAAAGTTAGTTGTGACCATACAGCAAACCGTGGCGAAAAGTGGAGTGGTGCGCTTTACAGCTTATTTCCCGCGACACGAGACGCAACCTGCGTTGAATCAACAAGTTGATAAAGGAAGCAAGCCAGGGGTCCTTCCTTTGCTCCTGAAGCATGTTGTTGATGGCTAAGGATAACCCGTCCTACGTGGGCGCAGACGACGTCACAGCACCAGGTGGCAGAGGTGTGAGGGACAGAGCGTCTGCGTTAGGATTTTTGTGCCCCAATCAGTAAACGACCTGCATGTTGTACTCCAGGAGAAGTAATGCGCAACGATCGAGTCAACCAGATGGATCTTTCAAGGAGGAGAGCCAACATAACGCGTGATTATGTGCAACTATGCCGAAAGGGCGTCCGTAAAGGTAAGGACGAAACATTCCTATGGCCCATATGATGGCTAGACTCTCTTTCTCCGGCCTTAGTGAGCACAAGGCTGGTCTAAGCAATTACTTAAATGTCAAATCCAGGCTTATGCTGGGCTAGCACAGCGCCGAGCCAAACCCCTCAAGCGTGTCTGTGGATTTCAGTTGGGGCGAATGGGTCGAAATGGCGCAGGATTGAAGGTGACGCACGTGGGGCAGTGTGGCGGATGCCTCTTCGCATGCTGGTGACCATGCCGAAGGCTCGCGGCTGCTGCGAAGAAGGTCAGTCAAAGGTGCTATGATGGGGGCAAAGTTACGAATGAAACGACGAAAGTATGCACAATGTCCTAATAATCCGCGAAGTTCTTTCATTATGGTCGGTTTAGGAAACTCGGAAATTGCACGCTGATTTCTTTTATCCGGAAGGACGCCATCGGAGAAGACGACACGGCCAAGAAAAAGCAGCTTCCGAGCACCAAAGTAAGATTTAATTAAATTTCGTAGTAGGCCAGCAGAACTGATGCAAGCGAGGAATGTTTCTAGGCGTTAGAAATGCGTCCTGAAATCACGTGAGAAGATCACAACATCGTCTAGGTAAAATAGGCACATCTGCCACCCAAAGCGGCGGAGGATTTTATCGATGATGCATTCAATAGTGGCAGGCGCGTTGACGAGCTCTAATAAAATGATATTGAACTCATATAAGCCACCGGGAGTTTTAGGGCGGTCGGCCTCAGTCATCGGCACTTGCCAGTAGCCGGAGCGCAGGTCTAACGAAGAAAAGAAGTCTGCTCATTGTAAGCAGTGCAAGGCATCACCTGTACGAGGCAGCGGATAGACGTCCTTGCGCTTGATCTTGTACAGCCGGCGGTAGTCAGCACAGAAGCTCATTGAGCCGTTTTTTTTCCTTTACGAGAACCGCTCAGGCCCATGGGCTATTTGAGGGCTGGGTGAGGCGGCGCTGAAGGATGTCATCATATTGTTCTGTGAGCTTGCGGCGCTCGGGCGCTGACGTAAAGGAGCTCGAAGAGCAGGGTCGATTTCGTAAGCTACAGTTGTAATATCGCCCAAAGAAGGTTGTAGGTAACCAAAGCTGGCGCGAAAGCGTTCAAGGAAGGAGATATAATACTGTGACGAGGAGAGCAATTTTCCCAATTTCATTTGAACATTTCACGCGGAATCAGCCGATTATACATTTCAATTTCAGCACAAAGTCGTCACAGAGACGAGCGTTTCAAGGTATCCAGTAAGAAGGAAAACATCTACCGAAGGGGTCTAGTATGTCAAAAAACAACGAATTTTAAAAATATTGTCGCAGTACAACGCGGACTGTAGACAGGGAGGCGTTTAAGAGCCGTAAGACAACTTGTTTAAATACAGAACGGTATGGTATGGTATGGTATTCCTTATGCGAAACGGGCCAGAGACACGTCTTCTTCGTCCTCGCCGAATCCCACTGACCCACTAGACGAAATCCGTTAATGTCCCTATCTTCGTTGTCGTCTGCATAGAAGAATAGACGCAGGCGTCATTTGTACCCCCCTGAGAGAGCATCGTCCCGATGCTAGACCAGAAGTGTCACTTGCGGAATTAAGGGTCTCTCGAATAGTCATTCGCTCACATACGGCTCCATGCGGACAACGTGCACAAGTTCAGGACGGTGCGTGCGGCGCCGCGTACACTTGCGACTATCGGGGACAATCTTGTACGTGACGTCACTGAGTCGGCGCAATACTCGATATGGTCCGAAGTATCGCCTTAACAGCTTTTCGGAGAGGCTTCCTTTTCGTATGGGTGTCCAAACCCACACTCTGTCGCCGACGTCATAGATTATTATTCGACGGTGAAGGTCACAGCGCCCTGCGTCGTAGTCTTGCTGCTGGCAGATCCGCAAGCGCGCGAGTTGCCGAGCCTCTTGTGCGCGTTGCGTAAACACAGCGACGTCCGTATAAGTGTCGTCAAAGTCACGTGGAAGCATAGCATCCAACATCGTTTGTACATCCCGCCCATGAACAAGGGTGAACGGAGTCATGTGCGTCGTCTCTTGTTTCGCCGTGTTATATGCAAAGGTGATATACGGTAGGATGTCGTCCCAATTTTTATGTTCGACATTCACGTACATGGAGAGCATGTCTTCAATTGTTTTGTTTAGGCGTTCTGTTAATTCGTTGGTTTGTGGATGGTAGGCGGTTGATTTCCGATGTGCCGTTCTACTTAGCAGCAAAACGTGATCTAAAAGCGCAGCAGTGAATGCGGTTCCTCGGTCTGTTATACGACGGTTGGTGCGCCGTGTCGCAACACAATGTGCTCAATGAAAAAGCGCGCCACCTCTTCCGCTGTGCTTCTCTGGATTGCCTTTGTTTCAGCGTAACGTGTGAGATAGTCGCTTGCTACGATAACAAAGCGATTCCCGGCAGTAGAAGTAGGAAGCGGACCCAATATATCCATTCCGATTTGGTCAAATGGTCTTCGAGGAACCTGGACGGGCTGTAGGTGGCCGGCTGGTTTCGACGGAGGCGACTTGCGCCTCTGGCAGTCGAAGCAAGTGCGGACGTGATGTTTCACGGTGGTGTTAAGTCTCAGCCAGTAGTACCTCTTCTTCACTCTGGCCAGCATTCTCGAGTAGCCTAAGTGACCAGAAGTCACCTCGTTGTGACAGGCTTGAAGAACTTCCGTACGAAGAACTGCAGGAATGACGAGCAGATAGGGGGACGCGGTCGAAGAAAAGTTTCGTTTGTAGAAATCTTTGGCCCGCAAACAAAACGACAACAGGCCTCTTGAAACTTTAGGCGGTTTCGCAGATCTGCCCTCTAAGTATTTGATGAGCTCAAGCAACTCAGGGTCGTCCCGTTGTTGTTGGGCGATGTTGGATGTCACCAGCACACAAAGAAATGCCGTGTCGTCTTCGGGTGGAGCAGACGACTCTATCGGCGATCGAGACAGGCAGTCAGCATCCGTGTGTCATTTCCCCGACTTGTACTTGACAGTCATGTCAAACTCTTGCAGGCGTAGGCTCCAACGCGCCAGTCATCCGGAAGGGTCTTTAAGGCTTGTCAGCCAGCACAGTGAATGGTGGTCGCTGATAACTGTGAAGTGGCGGCCATACAAATATGGGCGAAATTTCATTACAGCCCATACTACGGCGAGGCATTCCTTCTCAGTTGTGGAGTAATTGACCTCTGTGCGTGAGAGTGTTCTGCTTGCATAGGCAAGTACTCGTTCTGTGCCCTCATGCCATTGCACAAGAACAGCTCCCAAGCCAACATTGCTGGCATCAGTGTGGAGCAATGTAGGAGCGGTCTCATCAAAGTGAGCAAGCACTGGAGGTGTCTGGAGACGTTCCCGCAAGTCAGTGAATGCACCTTGCTCTTCGTCGCCCCATACAAAAGCAACGTCGTCTCTCGCCAGGCGCGTTAACGGCGACGCAATGCGAGCAAAGTCCGCAATAAACCCGCGGTAATAGGCACAGAGGCCTAGAAAGCGCCTGACAGCCTTTTTATGGATTGGTACTGGAAACTGTGCTACGGCGGCAATTTTCTCAGGATCTGGGCGAACACCTGCGTGGCTGACGGCGTGACCGAGAAACTGTAGTTCCCCGAAGCCAAAGTGGCACTTCTCCAACTTCAGGGTGAGGCCGGCGGACCGGATAGACTGCAGACCCACTTCAAGCCGTTGCAGGTGTTCTTCAAAAGTTGCGGAGAACACAATGACGTCGTCCAGGTACACTAAGCAGGTTTTCCACTTCAGACCCGAAAGCACAGTGTCCATGAGGCGTTGGAATGTAGCATGGGCTAAGCACAAGCCGAAAGGCAAGACTTTAAATTCGTATAGGCCGTCTGGCGTCACAAAAGCAGTTTTTAACGGTCTCTTGGGTCTACCTCGATTTGCCAATATCCGCTTTTTAAGTCCATTGAAGAGAAGTAACGCGCGTGAAGAAGCCTGTCGAGCGAATCATCTATACGGGGAAGCCGGTACACGTCTTTGTTTGTCACTTGATTTAGTTTTCGGTAGTCCACGCAGAAACGCAAGCTGCCGTCTTTTTTCTTGAATAGAACTACAGGAGATGCCCAGGGACTCGTTGATGCTTGAATCACGTCAGCCAAAGCCGTGCCCTTTGGAAGGTACCGTCACTCTGTGCTAAAATGGGGTAGTAACAAGTTAGTGCGCCCGTCGGTGAGATTTACGATTCCTAGTGCAACCGAGATACCATGAGTAAGCAACAACGTGGTTATTTGGTCGGCAACTCCCTCGCAATGAAACGGTGTGTCACATGCTACCGCAACAAGGGTGCATGATCGAGGTGGGATGACGTCGTCTTTTGCTAGACGAAAAGAGTTGCGTTGCGGCGATATAAGCATTGGACTTGTGGCGACGTGCGACCACGTGGACCGTCAAAGTATCGGGCTCTCGCAGGAGAGGAAGAACCAACACTCCGTCGCTTAGCGTAGCATTCTTTTTAATGATCTTCGGAACGCTAGCCCGCGCCGGAACGCGCCAGCCGCTCGAGCCTCGTGTAGACGCGAGCGTCTACGTCAACTCTCGTGCGACGCCGATGCTGCTGCCGCTACAGAGGGCTCCCCCCCTAGAGAGGAGGAAAGTTCGACGAACGATGGAAAGTCCACGTGACGCGGCGTGTCTTCGCGTTGGTCTTGGGTGTCACGTGCGCAGGCGGCGACGAAGGATGCAGCAGGGTCGCGTCGCATACAGGTGGAGCTGATGGCGCGGGTGCTTCGATGTAGGCGGGTTTGAGACGTTCCAGGGCAATTGTGTCTGATCGGCCGTTGACATTCACAACAAACGTCGTCGGACGACGCTCTAGAACACAATATGGCCCGGAGTAGTGTGGTTGCAAAGGCTTCCGTACGGCACAGTTACGCACGAAAACGTGGGTAGCATAGCTGAGTGCGGGAGAAACGTACGGGGACCTTGCTTCTTGTGAACGTGTAGGCACGGGGCGCATCTGGCTGAAGAAAGCTTGCAGTTAGGCTACGTAGTCGGCAGGTGATGGCATAGGCGTTTGGGGGGTGGCGACAAAGAAATCGCACGGAAGGCGCAGGTGGGTGCCGTAAACTAGCTCAGCACAGGAGCAACCTAGGTCGCTCTTGAGTGCGGCTCTGATGCCAAGTAAGACGAGAGGCAAATGCAGGACCCACTTCTCCGGCGATTCATGTGCCATAAGGGAGGCCTTGAGATGCCGGTGAAAACGTTCAACTAGTCCGTTGGACTGCGGGTGGTAAGCAGTTGTGCGAAAACGTGTCGTTCCGAGTAGTTTGAGTAGCTCGTTGAAGAGCGCTGAGTCAAACTGTCGACCGCGATCTGTGATTATTGTGGATGGGCAGCCGAACCTTGCTATCCACGTAGACACGAACGCTGCTGCAACAGTGGGCGCTGACATATCAGATATAGGTGTAGCTTCTGGCCACCGTGTGTAACGGTCGATGCATGTCAGTATGTAGCAGTATCCTTTCGAAGGTGGAAGAGGGCCGACGAGGTCCAGGTGTACGGTGTCAAAACGAGCATCCGGTGGAAGAAAAGACTTGGCAGGCGGAATGGGGTGACGCTGGATCTTCGAACGTTGACATGACAAACAGCAGCGAACCCAATCGCGAACTTGCGCGTTTAGCCGAGGCCAAACGAAACGACTGGAAAGAAGCTTCTGTGTCGCGCGTATGCCAGGGTGCGACAGGTTGTGCACGGTTTCGAATAGACGTCTGCGAAGGGATGCCGGAATGTATGGTCTGGGTGTGTCGTTAGAAGTGTCGCAGACGATGGACGTACCATCTGGGGTCACAACGACGTCTTCCAATTGCAGGGACGTTGGCGAAGTGTCGTCACGCTGTTGACTGGCGAGTAAGTCGGCCTCGATGATGAAAGGTTCCGATGTCAACGTGGAAACGACATTGACACGACTCAGAACGTCAGCTGGAATGTTGTCGGTGCCCTTGATGTGGCGGAACGTTGTTGTAAACTCGGAGATGTAGGAAAGCTGTCGAATCTCGCGGGGCGAGTAACAGGACGCCGAACGATTCGTTGCGTGCACAAGGGGCTTGTGGTCAGTCAAGACAGTGAATGCACGGCCTTCGAGGAAATGACGAAAATGCTTGATAGCCAGGTAAACAGCGACTAATTCACGGCCGAAAACGCTGTAGCGGGACTGCGCAGGCTTCAGTTTCTTGGAGAAAAAAGCGAGTGAATGCCACTCATTGTCGATGAATTGCTGCAGAACGGCACCAACGGCGGTATTTGAAGCGTCGGTCATGATGGCAGTGGGTGCGTCTGGCTTTGGGTGTCTAAGCAGCGTGGCGTCGGCGAGGGCAGACTTGACTTTTGCGAAAGCGTCTGCGGCCTCTTCAGTCCACTGAAGCACTTGTTTGCGCTTGTTTACCAGGAGAGCGTCTAGCGGAGCCATAAGTCGTGCGCACTCAGGAATGAATCGGCGGTAGAAATTTACGAATCCGAGAAATTGGCGAAGCTTGGTGAGTGTGGTCGGTCGGGGAAAGTTTTCGATGACGCGAATCTTGGACGGCAGAGGTCGAATGCCGTTAGCGTCGACGATATGACCGAGGAACTCGAGTTCGGTTTGACCGAATTCACTCTTGGCGGCGTTGATGACAATTCCTTTACTGGCAAGGCGTGAAAACAACAACCGCAAGTGGTGAAGATGTTCTTCGGCCGAAGAGCTTGCCACGAGGAGGTCGTCAATGTATGCAAAAACGAAAGGCAGACCTCGGGTGACGGAATCGATGAAACGCTGAAAGGATTGGCCCGCGTTCCGTAAACCGAAAGGCATGCGGAGAAATTCGAAAAGACCGAAGGGCGTGGTGATGGCGGTCTTGGGAATGTCTTCTTCAGCGACCGGTAGTTGATAGTAGGCGCGAACGAGATCGATCTTAGAAAAGATCGTCGCACCATGCAACGCTACCGTGAAGTCCTGAATGTTCGGTAGAGGGTAGCGATCAGGAACTGTGACGTTGTTTAGTGCCCGGTAATCGCCGCAGGGGCGCCAGTCGCCCGTCTTCTTAGGCACCATGTGAAGTGGTGATGCCCAGTTACTGGAAGAAGGGCGGATGATGCCAAGTTGCAGCATGTGTTCGAACTCCGCGCGAGCGATCTTGAGTTTCTCCGGGGACAAACGCCGGGGTCGGAAGTAGACCGGTGGGCCGGAGGTGACGATGTGATGGCACACGTCATGTTGCACCGGTTGCGTCCAGTCCGGTAGGCGCGTCAAAGTGGGAAACTCGCGTAGGAGCGCGGCGAAAGGTTCGTCCAACATGGCAGAAATATGCGCTATGGGCGATGTGCCTGATGATGGGACGCCGGGAACGGATAGCTGGGTCACGGAGTCCATGAGATGGCGTCGTTGGATGTCCACAAGGAGTCCGTAGTTATGCAAGAAGTCTGCTCCAATGACTGCATGACGGACGTCTGCAACCAGGAAAATCCAGCGGAACGCTCGTCGAAGGCCAAGGTTTAGCATGACGGAGCGTGACGAGAAAACTGGAATCCTGGTGCCATTGACGGTTTGCAAAAACGAGACAGGTGTCGCTTTTCGGTCGGAGTGCTGGGCGGGTAGAATGCTGACGTCAGCACCTGTGTCGACTAAAAATCGTTGTCCCGTAACTCTGTCCGTCACGTAGAAAAGGCGACTTGTGTGCTGGGCCGGACAACTCGTCGCCGTTAGAGGTCGGCCGGCCTGTTTCCCTGCCATGCGCAGGGACGCCGACAGTGACGAGCGTCGTTTCCAAAACGGCGGTGGTAGTAGCAAACGCCAGGCGCTGTAGTTGAGGTTTCATTTTGGGTGCCCGTGCGTCTTGATCTGCTGGAACTACTGCTGCGTGGGCGACGAGACGCGCGGCGATGCTCCGCTCCACAGATGATGCGTTCCAGGCGCTCACACAAGGAGTCGAGCGGCGATTGCACTGCAGAAGAGCAGGGAAGAGTTTGCAGGGCGGTTGTATTGTCACCCGGAGACGGTAACGTGGCTGCGATGGTTGGGGTGGCTACTTCCATGACTTTGTCGGCCAAAGCGGCAAGTCCGGTAAGGTCCATGGTAGAGGCTGTCGCCAGGACCATCTGCACGTTAGCCGGGAGTCGTTGCAAAAACAGTTCGCGCAACAGCGTGTCGTCGATGGATCTCGCGTTGTTTCCGAGCAGCTGGCTCATTCGGCGAAGAAGTTGACTAGGGCGTCGGTCGCCGAGTTCTTCAGCGGACAGAAGCTGCTGGATGCGAGAACGCTGTGAAGCTGCTGTGCGCTGTAGCAGTGCTGCCTTGAGATCGTCATATGCGACGGCAGACAATGGGGAGTTCAACAAATCTGCTACCTCGTCAATGGCGGCGGGCGAGAGCGCTGCGACGGCGTAATGGAACTTCGAGGCTTGAGAGCGGATACAAGCGACTTGAAATTGCGCTTCGGCCTGAAGAAACCACGCCGAAGGATGCTGGTCCCAGTACTGTGGGAGGCGGACAGCGATGGCGGAACAGGAGGGCTCACCGCGTTCCTCGGAAGGGTTCTGGCCTTGAGCTCTCGTAGCGTCGGTCTGGTCCATGGTCGTCTCTACCACAGGAGCGTATGGCAATATCACGTCCGGGTTCACCAAACTGTGGCGACGTGCGACCACGTGGACCGTCAAAGTATCGGGCTCTCGCAGGAGAGGAAGAACCAACACTCCGTCGCTTAGCGTAGCATTCTTTTTAATGATCTTCGGAACGCTAGCCCGCGCCGGAACGCGCCAGCCGCTCGAGCCTCGTGTAGACGCGAGCGTCTACGTCAACTCTCGTGCGACGCCGATGCTGCTGCCGCTACAGACTAAACCAGGGCTCTTATAAAACGTCACCATGCGGTCCGGAATGCTAATTATGGCACCGTATTCTTTAAGGAAATCCATTCCAATAATCAAATCCTTACAGCACACAGGAAGAACGATGAAAGTGGCCACGAAAGGAGGATCCCGGAAGCTAATTCCAGCAGTACATCTTCCAATAGGCATCAGTAATTGCCCGCCTGCCGTCCTTATGTGGGGTCCCGTCCATGGCGTCTTTACTTTCCTCAGACGGAGGAAGAGTTCCTGACTCCTTATAGAGAAGTCGGCACCAGTGTCGACTAACGCTGTCACCGGCTGTCCATCCACCAAAACATCAATGTCGGCGCTCACAATTCCTTCGGTGTCGGGGTTTATCGGCTTCACGTCGTTCTGCGGCGAGAGTGTCCGGGGCTTTTTATTGTCTTGCGGTGGGCCTGCAACCTTACCCCCGGAGGTCGCCGCCTTAATTTTCCCCGGCTTGGGCTGGGCGACCTTCGTCCTCGAAGGTCAGCAAAAGTACGTCCAGTAGGGGAAGGCATCTGACGTGGAGGGGTTGGAGAGCACGACCGAAGGCCAAAATCGTACTGAACATGCGGCAGAGATTCGTCATTCGGGTGCGCTATTGGAGGTCCCTGAAAAGTAGTTTCGTCACGACGTAGCATGGAGTCGTCAATTGCACGTCGACCATGGAACCACGGACGAAAAGTTCGAAATGATGTGTCGCGATGCCAGCAATGACGCGAACTGTGGCCGACGCCTCCGCAGTGAAAACAGAGTGGGCGCCTATCGACGGTGCGCCATGCGTCGGTTCTCCAAAATTGCGGCCATCCCGTCGTGTCGTTTTGCAGCGTTGGACAAGGCGCTGTGAACGGCGGCTGGTGGTATGACTGTACCTGCGTGACGGGTGCGCGCCTCGAAGCCCCCTCTTGCGGCGGCGACCAAGAAGCGACTATCGGCTGCTGGTGGTACGGCGGTGTGGTTGTAACGGGTGGTGAAGATCGGACAGCGGCTGCGTAGGTCATGGGACGCTGGTGATCTTGCAGATCGGCTGCCGGTAACACCTGCCTGATTTCGTCACGCACCACTCCGGCGATTGACGCTACGGGTCTATACACTGTCGGTGTCAGAATCTTTTGAGGTTCTTCTCTGACGAGTTCTCTTATCTATTCTCGCAAGGAGTTCTGATACTCGCCAGTCAGTGCGGCGGCATTGATTGTGGTGCTGGTGGACAGTTGATCGTACTGTCTGCATCTCTGATGAAGGGCCCGCTCAATAGCCGTAGCCTCTTTGATAAAGTCAGCAACGGTGACTGGTGGATTCCGCACAAGTCCCGCGAACAGCTGGTCTTTTACACCTTGCATGAGGTAGCGCAACGTTCTTTCGCCAGTCATGTTCGGGTCGGCTCTACGAAAGAGGCGGGCCATGTCCTCGGCGAACATTGTTACCGACTCATTAGGTTATTGTACGCGTAGCTCCATCATCTGCTGCGCACGGTCGCGTCGGTCGGCACTCACAAAAGTATCTGTGATTTTCTGACGAAAGTCATTCCATGTCGTTAGGCTAGCTTCGCGGTTTTCGTACCAAGTATGGCCGCTGTCGTCAAGGGCGAAATAGACGTGGGAGAGCTTTTGCTGCTCAGTACACTGATGTATCTGTGCGACGCGTTTATATTTGTCAAGCCAGTCTTCAATGTCTTCGAAGACTGCTCCGCTATAGCGATCGGGAACCAGAGGATGCAGAACGGTTACTTGTTTTGGACTGGAAAACGGGCTGCTTTGGGGTGCTTGCCTCGGGCTGGTTTCAGCCATTGCGAGATGTGTGGAGCGCCTAGAGAAAGGTGGTTCAAGAGGGGAGAACTCCGGGGCAAGGCCTAGCAGTCGACGACTAAAGCGATGAACGGGTGTTGAAACTGGTGATAACGCGTCCGGGCTAGAGGAACGACTCCCAGAAGGACTACCGAGCACCAGGTGCGGTCAGTACCCCGCACCTCCACCAGTGTCGCAGTACAACGCGGACTGTAGACAGGGAGACGTTCAAGAGCCGTACGACATCTTGTTCAAATACAAAACAGGCCAGAGACACGTCTTCTTCGTCCTCGCCGAATCCCACTGACTCACTAGACGAAATCCGTTAATGTCCCTATCGTCGTTGTCGTCTGCATAGAAGAATAGACGCACGCGTCAATATGTCGTCATCATCAGCCTGTTTACGCCCACTGCACGGCAAAGGCCTCTCCCATACTTTTCCAACAACCGTGGTCATGTACTAATTGTGGCCATACCGTCCCTGCGAACTTCCTAATCTCATCCGCCTAACTAACTTTCTGCCATCCCCTGCTATACGCTTCCCTTCCCTTGGAATCCAGTCCGTAACCATTAATGTCCATCGTAACCCTTAATGTCCATCGCTCATTACATGTCCTGCCCATGCCCATTTCGTTTTCTTGATTGCACCTAAGATGGCATTAACTCGCCTTTGTTTCCTCACCCAATCTGCTCTTTTCTTATCCCTCAACGTTACACCCATCATTCTTCTTTCCATAGCTCGTTGCGTCGTCCTCAATTTCAGTGGAATCCTTTTCGCAAGCCTCCAGATTTATGCCCCGTAGGTGAGTACTGGTAAGAAACAGCTATTATACACTTTTCTCTTGAGGGATGATGCCCACCTGCTGTTTATGATCTGAGAATGCCTGCAAACGCATTCCAGCCCATTCTTATTCTTCTCAATAATTTCGTCTCATAATCGGGATCCGCCTTCACTAACTGCCCTAAGTACATGTATTCCCTTACCACTTCCAATGCCTCGCTACCTATCGTAATCTGCTGTTCTCTTCCGAGACGGTTAAACATTACTTTAGTTTTCTGTAGATTAATTTTAGACCCACCCTTCTGCTTTGGCTCTCCAGGTCAGTGAGCATGCATTGCAATTGGTCCATTGAGTTACTAAGCAAGGCAATATGATCAGCGAATCGCAAGTTACTAAGGTATTCTCCATTGACTCTTATCCCCAATTCTTCCCCTATCCAGGTCTCTGAACACCTTGTGTAAACACGCTGTGAATAGCAGTGGAGAGATCGTATCTCCTTGCCTGAAACCTTTCTTCAAAGGGATTTTGTTGCTTTCTTTATGGAGGACCACGGTGGCTGTGGAGCCGCTATAGTTATCTTTCAGTATTTTTACATACGGTTCGTCTACACCCTGATTCCGTTATGCCTCCATGAACTGAAGCTTCGACAGAATCACACGCTTTCTCGTAATCAATGAAAGCTATATATAAGGGGTGGGTACATACCGCACATTTCTCTATCACCTGATTGATAGTGTGAATACGGTCTATTGTTGAAAAGCCTTTACGGAATCCTGCATGGTCCTTTGGTTGACGGAAGTCTAAGGGGTTCGTGATTCTATTTGCCATTACCTTAGTAAATACTTTGGAGGCAACGGACGGTAAGCTGATCGGTCTATTATTTTTCAAGTCTTGGGTGTCCCCTTTCTTATGGATTAGGATTATGTTAGCGTTTTTCAATGATTCCGGTACGCTCGAGGTCATGAGGCATGGCGTATACAGGGTGCCCAGTTTCTCTAGAACAATCTGCCCGCCATCCTTCAACAAATCTGCTGCTACCTGATCCTCCCCAGCTGCCTTCCCCCTTTGCATAGCTCCCAAGGCGTTGTTTTTCTTCTTCCGGCGTTACTTGTGGGATTTAAAGTTCCTCTAGACTATTCCCTCTAACATTATCTTCGTGGGTACCACTGGTACTGCATGAATCTCTCTAGAAGTCCTCAGCCACTTGAACAATCTCATCCATATCAGAAATGATATTGCCAAGCTTTGTCTATTAACGCATACATCTGATTCTTGCCCATTCCTAGTTTCTTCTTCACTGATTTAGGCTTGCTCCGTTCCTGAGAGCGTGTTCAACTCTATCCATATTATACTACCTTATGTGAGCTGTCTTACGCTTGTTGATTAACTTCGAAAGTTCTGCCATTTCTATTCTAGCTGTAGGGTTAGAGGCTTTCGTACATTGGCGTTTCTTGGTCAGATTTTTCGTCTCCTGCGATAGTATACTGGTATCCTGTATAACGGTGTTACCACCGACTTCTATTGCACGCTCCTTAATGATGCCCACAGGATTGTCGTTCATTGCTTCAACACTAAGGTCCTCTTCCCGAGTTAAAGCCGAATACCTGTTCTGTAGCTAGATCTGGAATTCCTCTACTTTCCCTCTTACTGCTAACTCATTGATCAGCTTCTTATGTACCAGTTTCTTCCGTTCCCTCCTTAGGTCTAGGCTAATTCGAGTTCTTACCATCCTATGGTCACTGCAGCGCACCTTGCTGAGCACGTCCACATCTCTTATGATGCCAGGGTTAGCCCAGAGTATGAGATCTATTTCATTTCTCGTCTCGCCGTTCGTGCTCCTCCACGTCCATTTTCGGCTATCCCGCTTGCGGAAGAAGGTATTCATTATCCGCATAATATTCTGTTCCGCAAACTCTACTAATAACTCTCCCCTGCTATTCCTAGTGCCTAGGCCATATTCCCCCACTGCCTTGTCTCCAGCTTGCTTCTTGCGTACCTTGGCATTGAAGTCGCCCATCAGTATAGTGTATTTTGTTTTCACTCTACCCATCGCCGATTCCACGTCTTCGTGGAAGCTTTCGAATCCCTGGTTACCATGACTGGATGTAGGAGCGTAGACCTGTAGAACCTTCATTTTGTACCTCTTATTAAGTTTCACAACAAGACCTGCCACTCTCTCGTTAATGCTATAAAATTCCTGTATTTTACCAGCTATATTCTTATTAATCAGGAATACGACTACTAGTTCTCGTCTCTCCGCGAAGTCCCGGTAGTACAGGACGTGCCTACTTTTCAGCACTGTATTTGCTTCTTTTGGACTCCTAACTTCACCGAGCCCTATTATATCCCATTTACTGCCCTCTAGTTCCTCCAACAGCACTGCCAGACTCGCCTCACTAAATACCGTTCTAGCGTTAAACGTCACCAGGTTCATATTCCAATGGCGACCTGTTTGAAATCAGGGGTACACTCAGGACTCGATGGGAGCGAAACGTCAGTGGGACGCCTTAAAAAAAGTAACAGGTCCAACGATTTCTAACATAAAACAAAGTTTTGTGTGAGCGCATCAATAGTCAGAAAATTACCTCTAGATGGTGCTCGCCGCCGCGGATGGATGGATGGATGTATGTTATAAGCGTCCCCTTCGGAACGGGACAGTGAGTTGTGCCACCAAGCTCTTGCTACTATACTACCTAATGCCCTACCTAGGTTAAAAAATTTAAAAAAATGAAGAAGACACTATGACCTCCCACAACCAAATTTTCTTACCCCCTATTGCGAACCTTGCTTTTGTACGTCTGCATTTATTTGTCGTTTCCTGCTTTTATTTCCGCAATCTTCCAGTCGCCTCTTACTAATATCTATTGCGGACATGTGTACTTTTCATCTGCTCTGGGTAAACCGAAGAGCTTCAAGGAGGCCAGTGGTGCCTAAATCGACGACTGGCAGATGTCTTCACATTGTAATAAAACGTGCTCCATCGTTTCCCTAGCTTTACCGCAGCAAGCACATGCTTCTCCTTCCTTCTATCTCGCTTTATAGATGCGTGCTCTAAGGCCTCCTTATCTCGCCGTGAAAAGTAATGACCTTCCATTTATGTTATGATAAATTGTTTCTTTCGTTTTTTCGTTTTTTTCCTCTTAGGTAGTTAGTCATGGCAGATTTCTTTTCCATCGCCGCTACCTATGAGAATATTTCAAGATCTCTGACTTTCTGCTTGACGTTCTTTGTTGCTGTGTTGCCCACCATACTGGCCGGATACTTGCTGGTAAGATTCCTCGTTGTTTTCCTCCACTGCGAATCGATGTTTTTCCTGTACAGATACCTCAACACTCTCCCAGCCCATTTCCTTTTTTTTCATATTCCTCAGTCGTCCTTCAAAATCAATTTTACTTCGACCTTCCCTCACCTAAAAACTAGTCCAGCCCTTATCACCTGGCACAGCTTCATTTGTAGTCTTCCCGTGAGCGCCCGGTGCGAGGCGTCCCACTGACGTTTCGTTCCCATCGAGTCCTGATCAAACAAACAACTGCATTTCCAAGAGTAAGTCCTGGATCGATTACACCTTTCCACATACCTCGGAACACATCATGCCTATGGTATCCCCATAGCGCTCTGTGCTTCATTATGGCTGCATTTCTCTTTCCGTGTACTGTTATTGTTTTTTACAGTTTTTTAATATATCCATTGCCTTCGTTTATCCATATACCAAGGTATTTATATTCTCTTACGCGAGGTGTAAAAATACTGAAAGATATCTATAGCGGCTCCACAGCCAACGTAGTCCTCATGAAGAAAGCAACAAAACCCCAATAAAGAAAGGCATCAGGCAGGGAGATACGATGACTCCAATGCTATTCACAGCGTGTGTACAGGAGGTATTCAGAGACCTGGATTGGGAAGAATTGATTATAAGAGTTAATGGATAATACCTTAGTAATTTGCGATCCACTGATGATGTTGCCTTGCTACTATTAGTAACTCAGGGTACGATCTGGAATGCATGCTCACTGACCTGAAGAGGCAAAGAAGAAGGGTGGGTATAAAAATAATCTGCAGAAAACTAAAGTAATGTTTAACAGTCTGGGAAGAGTACAGCAGTTTACGATAGGTAGTGAGGCAATGGAACTGGTAAGGGAATACATCTGCTTAGGACAGGCAGTGACTGCAGATCCGGATCATGAGACTGAAATAATAAGAAGAATAACAATGGGCTGGGGTGCATTTGGCAGGCATTCTGAAATCATGAACAGCAGGTTACCATTATCCCTCAAGAGAAAAGTGTATAACAGCTGTGTCTTACCAGTACTCGCGTACGGGGCAGAAACCTGGAGGCTTACGAAAAGGGTTCTGCTTAAATTGAGGACGACGCAACGAGCTGTGGAAAGAAATCTGAAGTAGCAGAAGCTTGATGTGGGTGAGTTGGTTATGCATACTTGATGAAATGAGCGCTGCGAAGACGCGGACGAAAGAACACATGTACGACAGACAAGGCGCTTGTCTGTCGTACATGTGTTCTTTCGTCCGCGTCTTCGCAGCGCTCATTTCATCAAGTATGGAAAGAAGAATGATGGGCGTAACGTTAAGGGATAAGAAAAGAGCAGATTGGGTTAGGGAACAAACGCGAGGTAATGACATCTCAGTTGAAATTTTAAAAAAAGACATGGGCATGGGCAGGACATGTAATGAGAAGGGAAGATAACCGATGGTCATTAAGGGTTAGCGACTGGATTCCAAGGGAAGGGAAGCGTAGAAGGGGACTGCAGAAAGTGAGGTGGACGGATGAGATTAAGAAGTTTGCAGGAACAACATGACCACAATTAGTACATGGCCGGGGTAGTTGAAGAAGTATGGGAGAGGCCTTCGCCCTGCAGTGGGAGTAACCAAGTTCATGATGATGATGATGATGACCCGAGGTATTTCCTGACCCTGTATTGCCACTGTCTGCTCACTGTTTTCAACGGATGCGCGTAGGCGAGCCCCATCTGTTGGTGGCGCAAGGAACCCAGTGGCGGTGACGTCGCGCGCGTCCTCTGCTGTGATCGGTTGGCCTATTCGACAAGAAATCAGCCACACAGCCCCCGCGGTTGCGATAACGCGGCGAGCTTCGCAAAGAAAGGTTTCGCTTGTAAAAGGTCAAAGCGTATGAATGTGACGCAAGGTCTGCGGGCCACAATACAACCGTCTCGTGAAAACAAGTGGCAGGCGGAAATGTGACGCCGCATATGCTTACTTCTTTGCAGCATTCGAAACGTTTAAGCTCACAGACATCTCATTTTCCTAGGTCTTTTGCTCAAATAAAAAAATAACAATTATGACACTTTAACTTTGAATGAACTTTGTGTTTAGGCTTGTTTAACTTTGGGCCTTGCTCTGGTATCGCAAGTATTTGGTTTTGTTCGTAACATTCTCAACTTTATTTATTTATAGATGTTAGATGCTATATGAGATAAATAAATGTCATATGACAGATTTCAGGTAGAAACTCAGTCTGAACAAGGCTAGCCTGAGAACCAATTCAGTTGGTGAAAACGACAAGGATAGTGTATACTTTAGTGACAGTGCCTTCATGCTATTTTAGGGGTGTAAGATCTATGCCGTGAAGAAGATACGGAAATGGCTAATGCCTCTACAAATCGGAACCAAGAAAATAGAGTTTACTGACGCTCTAAAAAAACATTTACCACGACATTTGAAGTATGGCGGCATGCTACCTTCAGTTAATATAAGTAATTTCATCAGTATGATCCTTTCAGCAATTGATGTTTATTTAAATAAATGTGCGCACTGCACCGTCGAAATTTGTGAACATGAAGAATGACCGTAACAGAGATCGCAGGTTTACTAAATCACATATTGTGTGCGGTTTATCCTCTGGGTGCCTTGGCGCGTTTATCATTCCCCTCTGGCGGTCGTAAATAGCGAAATGAACTCGATAACGGAGACAGAAAACCATTGTACGTGAGTCTAGTACCAGCGAAGTCCATCGGCAGTCGGACAAAGCAATGATCGGCACAGGAGAGGCTATCAAGAAAGCGCCGCGTTCAGCCCCAACACGTGTGTCGCCGCAGTGGCTGTCGCCGCCGCGCTCGACGGGGAAGGGAAAAAAGGGCGGCGACCATTCAGCGGACGGTGCTCATCTAGCGGAGAGCCGCATCTGGCGCCGTGTCCCCCCTCCTCAATAAAAAAGAGAGAGACAGAGCTCTTGTCTCGTCGCGCGGTCCGTGAAACACGCAGCAGCCACATGTCGATGGCGCCTGTGGTAGGCAGGAGCAACCTCTGCGGTCGCGCATACGCCGATGATTTGTCAGCCTAATGGACCTCGAGGGGCTAGGTGCTGACTCGGCACAGCCATCTGGCGCCCTCTGGTTTTGCTGCTGCGACGGCAGCCATTCTGTTTCTCCTTTTCTTCCTTTTTCTTTTTTTTTCAGCAGCGTCGGCGCCAAGAATGTATTTCTTGTTCGGTGCCCGAGATCGGAGACCATAGCCAACAGCAGACAAAGGGTGGTAAGAGAGAAATGTGCGATTTCTGTTCCTACTCGTAAGAATCGATAGCGATAGAGCGAAGTTTTTCTAATGATATAGACGCACGAAACACTAACCAGACACACAGTAGCTTTGCGATGTTGCTAGTGTTTAACACTGGACGTCAACGCTCAGTACCTCTTCGTAAGGCAGCTTGTAAACTTAATGTCGACGTACTTCATAAACAATAAATTTTCTTAGTGGCTATGCTGTTGGGCTGCTAAGCACAAGGTCGTGGCTTCAAATCCCTGGCCTTGCATTTTGATGGGGGCGAAATGCGAAAACACCAGCGGTACTTAGATTTAGGTACATGCTAAGGAATCCCAGGTCCAAACTTACGCGGTCCCCCTGCACGGCGTGCCTCATGATGAGATCGTGGCTCTCGCACGTAAAATGTCATAATCCTTTTGGAAACATGCAATTGAATTACCGATACCAGCGTACAATGCGTACATGCAAATATGCTTTATGTATGAAATCAAGAGTTGGATGAAAACTCAAGGAAAAAGTGGACGCCGACAAAAAACAATCAAAGAAAAGAAACCAAGACCTTTCGGCTCCCATACGTAGGCCTTGTTCACCATAAAACTAAAGGAAAGGTGGGATTATCTCCCCCATTTCCTTTAGTTTCATTGTGAACAAGGCCTACGTATGGGAGCCGAAAGGTCTTGGTTTCTTTTCTTTGATTGTTTTTGGTCGGCGTCCGCTTTTCCCTTGACTGTGCTTTATTTATACCATGAAAATTTAATTGGGAAGATGACAGGTACTGTGCACAAATTATTGGACGCAGTGTATGCGACGGACCAAAATCTGTTTGCTATGGGACCGTCACGTGATTTTAGGGGGAATTTCCGGTAAGTTAAAATGTCAGCTTGGGGGGTTCGCATAATGTAGTTTCCCCTGCTTTATGTGAATCTCTACAGGATTTCTAGTGCACTTCTACTCAGGCGCACGAAAACATTGAATGATCCTTTCTCGAGATGCATGTGAAATTGTAATTCATTTCGAAAGAGAAATTTCGAGTATTCGATGCGCGCTGGAAGTAACGTCATTCCTATCTTCTACAAGCTAAGCAAATATGAATAAAAAAAAGCCGATGGATGGTTTAAGATTTGATCCCGTACCATCGAGATTAGCAGCGGGACGCCAAAGCCACCGCGGCAGGTAATTATTACACGACACTGTGGGCGCACTCGATGAGCCCCGCCGTCCGCGTTAAGCGGAGGCCGACATCGTCGGCTGGTGCCGAAGGAGCTTTGCGCGACGTGGCTCAACTCTCCTGTCTTCCAGCCAGAGGAGAGGGCAGCGGCGATGGCACAATACCGCGACTAACGCTATGGTTGAAGCTGGCACTTCAAAAGGGTTCACAAAAGGACTGCGCCCTCACTTCTGCTTTGTCGGTGTGATTCCTGCCAAGGCATAAACAGTGGAACATTAATGACGTACTACATAACCTCTGTATACGCAGCTGGAGATGTCAGGCCAAAATCAGTGAGGCCTCCGAGGGTGAGAGCTTGTGTGCTAAAAAATCGCGGGCGTTGAAAATCGCTCAGGGTGACAAAACTGCACGCAATTAAAAAGATTATCATATCGGTTTTCTTAGCCATACTGGCGAAAGGGAATGGTTGAAACTACAACCTAGGGATGGCTTGACGACATCGTTAACGCAAACAAAACAAGTGTAAATATGTGTATATTTTATTGGCATGCAGCATTCGATGCGTGTCTGGCGCTGCTAAAGAAGATGCCAAGATAAATACCAACAAAAAGTAAAAAAAGGGAAACTAGCATAGAAGTAATATCTCGTCAGAAGAAAAGTATAATACGAATTGATGTGGATTGCACCCATTAATGCAACGAACATAGCATATAGCGTAATTCACAGTCAATCAGCGTCAACGCCCATGGAAACATTCTACATGTTTATTGAGAAGAAAATGTATTAATTACGAGCAGAGGTCAGAATTTGAAGCGACGAATTCGTACTTGTAAGTGCACGGAGAAGTTCCCCTGACAATGATGGAGGAAAGCTGGTGACATACAGGTGTGGGCAGGACGGAGCACATGAACACTGCCGCTTTTCCACAAGTGCTCAATGCATTATAGGCACCACTACATGACCAATGTGTTTGAGAATTTTACATTTCACCACACGTCATAACTGCTGAACGGGTGGCACGATATTGTATCCTTTGAGACATGCACAGCGACATACTTGAAACATTATCTCTGTTATGAAAAATAATGCATAATAAATCCCAACAAATATACTTACCAAACTAGTTGAAAGCAATTAATTCAATCGTGCCTCGCGTTGCGTCAGAACTTCGTACAGTCGTGAATAGAGCATTACACAAACAAAAGTATCTAATGAATTCGATACCCTAGATCATCACCGCAACGTCACCAGACTTCGCCTCTTCATTAGCTGTACTACAACTTCGGTCATCTGCATGGAAAACTCCTCATCCCTCCTATCCGCACATCATGTCGCCTTTTTTATTCTTGTATTGTGCAACGTTTACATGGTTCTACTAACCGCTTCAACCAATGATTCCTACTATTATTGATCGAAGAACGGAACCAGCTACCAGATCAAGTTGTAAGCGAACACAAACTTTTGGAACTTAAGCAGTTGCTGTCACATCGTCTTGAAATTAACACTCAGTATTCTACCAATGCTCTGCCACGTGTGACCAAATGTGTAGCTGTTTCGTATGTTAATGTTAAGTGACATATTCAGATGTTATTGTAAGTCATATGCTTTTATATATTCTGTCTGTATCCCCCCATATGTTCTCCGAAAGGATACTTTGAGGGCATAATAAATTGGGATGATCCTGATACACAAGGCAAAAATATTCAAGCTCGCAGTGGCGTAACATGAGGCATGACTTTGAATCTAATCGTGTAAAGCACTGAATATAATGATTATGCGTACTATATAATATTGACAGGTTACAGCGCTTACGTAGTTTCCTTACGTAATTAAAATAATCTTAGGACACATACTACCAAGTTATAGTTTCTTAAACTCACACAGTAAGTGAGTAGGAGAATCTTGCCTGGGCCCAAAAGAGTGGCTACTGATGAAAGTAACATCGAAAATTATTTTTGGACGGAAATACAAAGGGTGAAGGGCTTTATTTAGATAGTGACACGTCTTAGACATCTTCCGTGAAAAGCAAGTGACGATTATAATCGTGCATCCCCGAGACAATTCTGCTATAGCATATAATTCACATTAATTTAAGCAATTGATTCATCGACTGTTTAGTAATTCATGTCTATGTAATTGAATAATTAATTATTATTAACCTGGTATTTTCAATGCAAGTCGGGGGTACCCTGGCGGAAAACGGTTACAAATCACTTGTGTGTGCCTGAGGGCCATATGTGCATGGCAGTGATCTCACAACCTATGGTAGTACACAGTCACGTGAACACATTACAGAAAGTATCACCAGTTTTACACAAGAAAGTGGATGGGGAGACGGCGCCGCGGTAGCTCAAATGGTAGAGCATCGCACGCGAAATGCGAAGGTTGTGGGTTCGGTTCCTACTTGCGGCAAGTTGTTTTTTCATCCACTTTCATTTCCATTAATTTATCGTTTCTTCATTTCATTTATTAAGCACAAGTAATTTCCCCTATGTTATCCTTGGTGCCAGTGTTTGTTGCCTTCTTATGATATGACTAATAAAAATCGGGCCCCTCCTTTAATCCCTTTTCTTCTCAGAAATTATGGAAGTCACTTAAATAATAAAGCAGAAAGCAATGCGAATCTTTAGTTAGATAAAGAGCAAATGTGTTCTTTCAATGCATACACACATTCCGGAATGCTTAATACACTATGTTAACGTAAACGATTAAACACAAACCGCAATCACAAAATAATGCTAATTATTAAAACAGCCTGTAGCTGCCCCAAATTTAACCCGCCCAAGGTGAGCGCACGCAGAGACACGGGAAACGACAAACATTGCGGGATAATATAGAGTATTTGATTTTAGACCTACGACAGCACGAACTACGAAAAACAGTACTGTTGGCCTGCTTAGAGTCCGGCTTCTTTAACGAGAGCAGTTATATGCACCTAGCAAATGGGCCTTGGCATGTATTATGCGTTGTATCTCCGTTAAATACCGACCGAGCATAATTCTTTCTCGCAACAGCAAACTGACGCAGGTACCTGCGCTTTCTGCGACCTATGGTATAGACGCGCAACTATGGGCGAGGCGCACTCTCGCTTCGCTGAGCGGCGTGGTTGACGAGTTGTGCAGACGAACTGGCGCCAGTGTTATGTTCAACAGGGGCGCTAGAAAGTTAGGCGGACGGATGAGATTGAGAAGTTTGCAGGGACCACATGGTGACAATTAGCATATGACCGCGGCAGTTGAAGAAGTATGGGAGAGGCCTTTGCCCTACAGTGGGCGTAGCCAGGATGATGATGATGATGGTGCTGGTGATGATGATGATACAGCTTCACAAACTTTTTCAAAAACGTGTGGCAGGTAGCACGATTTTAGCCATGATCTAAATTGCTGGATGAAGTGGTCATTACTTGCAGGGGTAATCAAAATGACGAATATATTAATTATTATGACGCTGATTTACTTCCCAGTTATTTACTGTGTGGCACATATTTCAATCGACAAATTGCAGCTAGTGTGTATGCAAGACATCTGTTTAGAACGAATTCTGAAGATAGCGCCTTTTTCGAGATATGCACCCTTGAACATGTGGTGAAAATGCGCTGTTCCACTTATCTTTTTTTTAAAGAGTGGTGCCTTATGCATCACAGTACAAAAAAAAATACCTAGAATACCAATGCAATTCATCGGACACTTTGAGAATTATTATTTCTAAACTGGCGTAGTTCTGACAATTCGTTCGAAGTCGCTGGCTAAAATTTGTGTGTTGAACTATGTGCCTTGAGGTAATCGAATGTGCAATTGATTAGCATAATTATGTTAAATATTCAATTAGGTATTTTGGCTCTTTGTAGGAGTATTGTTGTCTCACCGAGTAATTAAATATTTGGGTTAGAATTGTGCTGTTTTCAAGAGGCACTTTTCTAAAATTTTGGCGAAGCTATAAGTATGCATATGTATACATATATATATACATGTATATGTAAATTTACAACAATTGAAAAAGCGGGCATTGAGATTATACTCCCAAATGAAATTTCTCAGAATAGCACCAAACGTAAATAAAATGATTACTAATAGTCCCAAATGAAAATGATGATGCACAAATAGATTTCATAAAGTATTTCTAGGAGCAGCAATTTGAACAGCAGTATATTTTAACAGAAAACGTAACGGCTTACGGTTGAAGTTTTTCCACGAAAGGCTGAAATGAAATAACAGCCGACAGTCACACTACGAGTCAAACCTGCCTCAAAGCCGCTTATTGAAGTTCTCTTTCCGCAGTATAGGGTAGGCTACGTAGTGCCAAGTCTTGTTATCTCTCCCAACTACGCCAACCCCCACCTATTTTGTTTATCACTTGTCACTTTCCCGAAGTTAAATGGCGATTTCATTGGACTGACAATGGCACAGAAGAGTGAAATGCCCAATCAGCTATAGCAGGTAGGCCATGCTCACGCATATTGTCGATTCTGCTTTTTTCGTAGCCAAACGTCGGATGACTTGCTGACACTACAACGCCATGCAAAGTTGGCGGCATTCACACAGTTTCACATAGAGAGAGAGAGAGAGACAGAGGAAAGGGGAAAAACCGGGAGGTTACCCAGAGGAGCAGATCCGGTTTGCGAACCTAGGCTGGGGATAGAGAGTCATATCGTAGAAAGGATCTGCGTTCTAAAGCGCAACATCACAGGATAAAAAAATTATAATAAAAAGTGCCGCATTACAGATTTTTTTAAGAGTGGGCCTAACTCAAATATACAGCTAGATACAAAAAAATGGGCGCGTTTAACCAATGCTCGTTATCAAAGACAATGAATTCCTTCCGCATAAAGACGTGAAGAAATGTAACGTGGCTGACAGCAATGACGGCCCGGTTTTCTTCCGGGTTAGTGGGAGGGATCTAAAGGGCAAAGAGGACAATATTTGTGAGGAACGGAAATCGGCCACATGTATCTCTGTCACAGAACCTTCCAGGTCAGTAGACCGCAAGAAGCGAGCTAGCGCTCTTCGGAGGTTCCCATTTTCGCAATATTTGCTGTTCCAACAGTGGCGGTGGGTCCAGTCTCTATAGAGCGGTACACAATAGTTGCCTCCCCGTATAAAGTGACGTGAGGCGATACAGAGCAAGCAGGACTTTGATGGGCTCGCCACATCTAGAGGAATTGCCCAAACAGCTATTGGCCATGCGCATAAAATAGTCAAAATCACAGTCATAAGTAGCTTGTTTTATGTTATTTGCAAAGAAAAGACTCTCCTAACGATCACCATTATCCCTGTCGTGCGTTAACTGCATCCTATGCAACGTATTATCTGATTTCCACCGTACCACCTAGTTCTCTGCTGTTTTCGACTGCGCGTCCCTTCTCCTGGCACTCATTTTTCACTCTAATGGACCATTGGCTATCTACCCTGCTCATAACAAGCTCACATCTCTATTTACTCAATTTAATGCCAACTAGACTAGAATGTATACCACCCGAATTTGCATTCTTATTCATACCACTGTCTTCCCGCATATCTGTTTGTGTCCTGGTCCCCTTTGCGTATTACAACGAATGTTTGTCAAATTTAGAGCAATTGTTATATTTATTCAGTCACTCATTACGCAGTCCTTAGCTTCTTCGCAAGCTTTGCTAACTTCCGCGTTTATGCCTCATAAGTTAGCATCAGAAAAATGCGATGATTGTACACATTTCCTTACAAGCACAGAACGTTGTGGCGGCGCTAGGTTAGGTCTCGAACCCGGCTCACTAGTGTACCATGGCGTAGCCTTCGGGTTGAAGAAATCAGAAGCTCGCAAGTTGAGAAAACAATAACCAACAGGTTTACTGGCACTTGAACAAAACTTATTTACATCGTTATACAGGAAAAATTATGCAGATCCCACGCAGTGTGGGAATCGATGAAAGCGAAGCTTTCTGTGCTGGATGTTTTCATTGACGATAATTAGCGGTGATGTTGACGGCTAAAGCTTAAGTTCTTCAACGTTTAGGCTAACACGATAGTGGCGGGTTGATGCTAAACGTTACCTTGCGTGCACCACTCTTCTTTGTCCGCGCAGTAGACAGAACACACAGGCAGAGGTCTTTGCTTGAGGCGTTGTTGTGTGCCATGCGTTATAACCTCTCAGAGGGTTGAGCGTTGTCAGTTCCTTACACAGCACATCGCGTTCTAGCAAGAGTATTAAACATTGGTTTATGGTACGTGCTATACGTTCCAAACCCATACTCAGACTATGAGGCAAGCTGTAGTGGTGGACTCTGGATTAATTTTGACACCGTGACGTTCTTCAACGTGTCCTAAAATCTAAGTGCACGAGCGTTTCCCATTTCGCCCCCGTCGACATACGACTGCCATGATCGGGATCAAATCCGCGACCTCTAGCGTTGCCATAGCCACCAAGCTAACGCGACGGGCAGAGAAGTGTTGATTTGACGGTCGACCGCTTCCGTAAAGTCTCCTGTATCCTGCGGTGCGCTTTAATTAATGCGGCTCTGCTTCTGTATGCCCTGCGTAAGTTGCCCGCTTTACATATTTGCATGGTGTTCATTTTTCAGAAATAACAGCAACGTACTTTACCGTAACTTCAACTTAAGCTTATCCTCTTTCACCGCAACCACTGTCGTATAGTAGTGGGGTTTCCTTGCCTTCTCACGTCGCCTCCCCCTCTCTCCTCCCTCTCCTTCTTGTCCTCTGTACAGTTCTGGCCTCGCACGTTAGTATAAAGGGAAGCGCTGCAGTTTCTGCGATGCTTGAGGGGAGTCATGGATGAGGGGAGTTACGATGCTTGAGTGGAGTCAAGCGGCTAATGTGGCGACGGGCAGGGAGCTCCAGAAGGCATTGTGTGCATTCGACGTGGTGGGGTGAAAACTAGTTTCTCCCGTCGCCTTTCCTCTCTCGTTCGTGCCTATATACACGCTCCGAACCACCCTCCGACGCAGTGTGCGCGACAGCAGCAGTAACAGCAGCAGCAGTGGGAAAGTCAAAGGAAGAGGCAAAGAAAGCTTCGCTTGAAAACAGAAAAGGATCACGTCGATGACAACGAACGTCTGGATGAGCCTCGTTTCCACGGGCCAGAGCACCTTGTTTTCTCTCGGTACCGTCATTATAGAACCTCAGTGCAAACACTCCCTGCTGGCGGTAGCCAATTGCACACAGGTCGGCACCCACCGGGACGATAGCCAATGAAGAAGCACTTACAGCTTCACTTCAATTTATTACCTTGAAGACCCCAATATGGGGGTATGATTTAAGGGGTGGGTACAGGTATAAGTACTCCCATATACAAAAAAATATTGGATGAATGTGGAAGTTATGCAATCAGAAAATGTAGATAGACAAGTGGTTGCAGTGACATCGTGTGGAAGGCCATTCCAATGTATGACTGAGCGAGGAAAGAATGATGCAGCAAACGTTGTAGTATGAGTACGTGGACGGGAAACTTGCGGGACATGACAAATGTGAAGTGAAATACGTGCCGGAGGGCTGATGTAGGGCGGAATACCAAGTGAGCTAAAAAGAAACTTATGGAACAAACACATACTGGCGTTTCGACGACGACAATCAAGACTTGTTAGACCAGATTGCAGTTTTTAGGATGATTGTATGAATAGCACAAATTAATTAATCTAGTGAATCGATTCTGTAGTGATTCTAGCGAAGTTATCAGAAGGACAGCACTGTCGCAGACGGAATGTCGGACCGGCGACGCCCCCCCCCCCCTGCCTCCCCATGCTTCAGCGGGCGCAAATGCTGAGAGAAGGGCTGGCCGTAGAAATGGGGCAAGAGATCTTTTTCTTCCAAGTGGTCTTCTTCACTGCTTCTCAGTAGAGGGCAGGCAGCAGCAGTTCGTGGTGGCTTTCTTCCGGGGAACGTTCACGAGTCCTTCGCGCCGTCTCGGCGTCCCCTGGCGTGGCAAGTCTTTCAACCTTTGCGCTTCTTATCTAACGAGGGGAGCTCATTACGAGAAAATAAGCAGCACCCAGCATCGGCTGGGAACTGTCCTCCGATTATCCTGCAGTGCGGCAGTCATGCAGTCCACTGCAGTCATGACAACGTTTACACAACCGCTGCATGGGCGCTGCCATCTTCAAACACTTAGGAATGAATGATCCGTGTCGGCGCATGTACGTCCTCCAAAGAAGCGATACATGATCGTTTTCAGGGCCACGAAATATGTATCTATTGTTCTCACAGCTTCTCGCACCCGTCGGTTCTTCTAAAGACGCAAGAGACTGATAGCCTTCAGAGGTGCGAACGCAGTGAGAATAGTCACAGTTACCGAGGGTGTTTCAATTGAGTCAGGCATTCAAAAATATGCAAATCCCACGTCGCTGCACAGAAATAGGGGCCGTATAAAGTAAATATATCACAATATGTTTTATTCCTATCTCCTGACGTCAAATCTGCGCAACCGCCAACGCAATTATCGGGCGGCCACCCGTAGGATTGGGTGAACAAACCAACCATATGCACCCCTCGTTCATAGGAGCTCACATTTGTTTGCTTGAAGAAGGAATGAAATTGCCTGCACTGAGCGGCTTGTCTAATATAATTGGCTCACAAGAGGCGAGGAGCCCACTCAAGTAGAAAGGGATTCCCTAGAGGCAAGCCACTGCACTGAATATCGATAACCAGATGAAGAGGGTGGTGCCGGCGTCTGCGATTGGTCCGCTTTCTTTTACTTAGCTTGCGGTGGCTCGTCGACAATCGTGGCGGCATGCAACGAAATCTTAAGAACGACGCTAAAACGGATCCTCACCAAAGAAGAGTTGGCAGAACGAGGTCTTAAACGTGCAGAAAGTTCTCGAAAACGTTACACGGCCACGCAAAAAGCTTTATTACGCGCAAATAAACCCATGCTCTCCGGCAGGGGCGAGTAGCCAGTGCGGGAGCGTTCGGCGGCACCCACCTTTTATTCTTTTGGAAACAGGGCTGCCTGCGGCTATTCAGGAGAAAATTCAGTTTTGTTCGGCATACTAATGCATCTTTAACGCGTACGCGACAGTTTTTGTTGTTTTGTGACGTCGCGTGAGAGGCAGGTGAAGTGGGTGCAGACTGAAAACATATGATCAATAGTCGAGGGCTAATGGCAAAATAGCGTCGAACCAGAAATATCTATTTTTGTTTTGTTCGGTCAAAGTATGCATAATCAGTGTGCATACGTCATAGCAGATGGGGAGGTATCGCGGTTTCGTGACGCCGCGTGAAAGACAGGTGAAGTGGTGGTGGCCCAAAAAAGGTTTTTACCAATCGCGGTTTGTTGATAGCAGAATTGGAACAGAAAAGTTTGGAACAGTTTTACGTTATAGCACCCCAGGCGCCCTAAAAGCTATTCTAATATGTTTTTATTCCAATCTCCTGACGTCAAATTTGCGTAACGGCGGACGCAAGCACCGGGCGGTGTGCCGCAAGGTTGCCTGAACAGACCAATAAGACGCTCTTCTTGTTCATAGATCACTTTTGTTTGCTTGAAAAGCGAATAACATTGCCTACACTGACCGGCTTGTCTTATCTAATTGGCTGGCAAAAGGCGAGGAGCACGCTCAAGCGGAAAGGGATTACTTAGAGCCGAGCCACTGCACTGAAAGTCGATAACCTGATGAAGAAGGTGGTGCCGGCGTCTGCGAATGGTCCGCTTTCCCGTACTCAGCTTGCGGTGGCTGGTCGAAAATTGCGGCGGCATGCAACGGAAATTTAAGAATGACACTAAAACGGATCCTAAGCGAAGACGTGTTGGAAGAATGAGGTCGTAAACTGCCGAAAGTGCTCGACAACGTTACACGGCCAGGCAAAAACTTTATTATAGGCAAATAAACCCATGCTATCCGGCAGGTGCGAGTACCCAGCGCCTGAGCGATCGGCGGCAGCTATCTTTTATTCCTTTTGGAACGAGGCAGCCTGCGGCTATTCAGAAGAAAATTCAGTGTTGTTCCGCATATTCATTCATCTTTAAAGCATACACGTCACTTTGATGCGGTGAGTTCTTGCGGTTTTGTGACGTCGCGGGACAAGCAGGTGAAGTGGTGGCAGCCCGAAAACTTTTGACCAATAGCCTGGGGCTAATGGCGAAAGTGCGTCGAATCATAAATAACCGATTTTCTTTTTTGGTTCAAATCATGCATAATCAGTGTATAAACGTTATATCGCGGTTTTCGTGACGTCGCGTGACAGACAGGTGAAATGGGGGTGGTCCAAAAATGTTTTTGACGAATCGCGGAGGGCTGATTACAGAATTGGAATAGGAAAGTTTGGAATAGTTTTACTTAGAGCACCCCAAGGTAATGTTTCCCGGCACTTGGCTCACATTATTATTTTTTGCATAGCGCTTTATTAGATAAGTAGCCTTCATAAACCATTCAACTTGTCAAATATTATAACTAATTGAAAAGTGTCTCTGGGAAAATTATACAGCAGCATTAAAGACCCCCGATACAGCTATCTGTTGCTCAACACGTGCTACGTAAAAGTGTTTTCCAAGCGTCGAAGAAGCCCGCGACTATACTGGAAGTGCCTCGAGCGCGTAGGCGTATCTACCTGGGCGACACTGGCACCCCGCTCCTCACCCCGCCACTGTCGAAGGTGGGGGGGGGGTGTTTTGCTCCCCCCCCTTTGGATAGTAGGCACTTTCGGCTGCATGCTGGACTGTCCAACAAAAGTACAGCTGAACCTAAATTTTTTTTCTTAGTAGAGTGACCACATAAGTAACGCCTTTCTTTACTACACATCCGTTGCTTAGACAGGAAGGATTGTCTTTTGTGCCTTCACGGGACGCCCTGTAGCGTACGACGCACGTGATTCGCCGTGCACGCATGCGTTGCGGGAAAACAGCTGGCGCTGGGCAGTTCCCGCCGTAACAAATGTCAGTTTGCGCAAGTTCCATCATGCCCAATTTTATGAAACCGCTATATCCGTATTGGAAAACACAGTCAGCTTGCTAAATTTAATTTGCGGGGAGGGAGGGCTCAGGGTAAAACATTATAATCAGCCAAGCCTAACGATTCGTATGCCTTACGGCATGAAATCGTTGAATTATTAAATCCTGCACCTATTTAATATCTGTCCAGAGATAGCCCACATAGCGTTGCAGTCTCAGCATTTCATCACCATCAAAAATACGATACAACTTCTTCCAGGTCTAAGCGACGAATTTCATTGTTTAATTAGGAATTATCGTACATATGCTCGTGAAAATCACCTTGGTCGATTGTGCAGACCATTTCAATACCAATGGAACACTAATTTCAATTTTTTCTAAAGGCATATGTCACTTATGATTATGACGATTTCATGTTCAGGCTGTTTCTAAATTAGAGCTACACTATAGCGTGTTGGCCGGCAGAAGAAAAAACAGCAGATATTTCGTATTTTAAAAACTCACCACAACCTTTTGGTGACGTGTAGTGAAAATTTGAGTTTTGTGGGTTGCTTTTGTACCTCTCAAAAGAGTTACTGAATACTCGCTTTTTCCGATTTTTTACATGTTGTAGACGCCATTTAATTGTTTTTCCGCGGTATGCTCGATGAAATTTGCGGAGCACGGTGTATATATTTATTCGAAGTACGAAGCAACATTCTCAGTGACCAGCGAGATGTGTTTATTCTACGTAGGTTCATTACAGCCTTTGTAGAAAGTTACTCATTCAAGTGTTCCAGGGCGTCATACTGCTGTTAATCGAAATAGTTCTCAGACTGCTAAAACAGATGCACGAGAGACGGTTGAGATCCCGTGAAAACAGCGAGAAATTTAAATGCAATGTGTTGCAAAACTATCCCTTTCCTGCTTTGATGTAAGTGTTCAGTTAATTACTAAACGTCCGTTTCTCCATGTGCTTTCATGCATCATACGAGAATCATAGTTGGTTTCTCTAGTGTCTTCGGTGAGTTAAACAAGGCATCTTGTTTATATCCGGGGAAAATGAGGGGCATGGTATGGCCAATACATAGGCAATGTTTCAAATTAATGGGTTAAATGCGCATTTTCCAGTAGACGCCTATGCAAGTGGTCCATTGCATTATTAGTCTGTTTTCCAAGCAGTGTAAAACCTAGACGCCTGCGCTAGCATAATTACAACCACATGTAAGGTACAATTCTGCGAACATAAGTGGAAGAATACGCAAGTTTATTTACCATGGTATATGAGTGTTGATCTACTACAAGGTTTAAAAAATTGTAAGCAAGTGTTGGAAAGTATCACGCTGCTGTTAGCTAGGTTTCCAAATGTCCCAGGAGAACTACGAGTTTCCAATATCTTATACCCTGATGGATTAGGCAGCATTTGAAGTACAATGTGTAGCGTAGTTCTAACGTTTCTAGCTCATTTAGAAGCGTAACGAATGACTATTGAACCCTCCTCTTATTTCTTTTTACTTTTTCATGCGTGATACATAAGTTTCTCCTGGCGACCTCATTGAACTAAAGAAGGCCACTTAGTCATGTCTGACGACTGTAAGGACAAGTTAATTGGTGGTGTGTAAGCGAAGTTCCAAATATATGGACGATTGGGGCTTTCGCAATATATTACGTTTGCAAGCACTCCAGAGTGTATTAACGTGTCAACGAGCGGGGAAAAATTGAACCCGCTGCCCGGACAAAACTACAGAAGTCACCAAGACTAAATTCAGCGAAAATTGGTGGTACGCTATGGCAAATGTGCAGTTAAATGCCGTTTGTTCAAACACAGTTTTCGTAACAAAATTATTCAAGCGTTAAAGCGTGTGATATGGCCGCTGTTAGCCAGGCTTCCCAATGTCCCGACATAGTTGTAGGTTACACCAGATTTATATTTTGTGGAAAATGGATAGGGTACATCGTAACTGAAATGCGCGACAAAAGTTTTACGTTTCTGTTCCTCGAGCAAGCGTTTCAAATAGTTACTGGGCAGTCATTTTTCTTTCCCTATCTCCAGGCGTCATAACAGTTTCGGACCTTGTTTAAGCGATGTCCTCGCTGAACTAAACAAGTTGTTTTGTTTAAATTTGGCGAAAACAAAGAGTGCGTTATGGGCAGTGTTTAGGTAAACTTCAAAAAGAGGGGACTAATCAGTACAATCGCAGTAAATTATGCATGGATACAATCCGGAACTGTGTGAATATGTTTTGCGAAGAAAGAGTTTATTCCGTTGCCCTGGAATAACTGTGAACTCAACCGATATCAAATCTAGCGGAAACTGCGCGGGAGAGGCAGCGACGGAGGGTGGACAGCATGGTAAATCCTCAAGCCCGCAAAGAACTAGCCCACCTAAGCCTCTTAACCATGGTGAATCCTATGGCGAGGTAACATCTGTGTGGATAAATTAATGGCTTTCTAAAGATTGCCAACTAGAAGAACTCGATAGCATTGCACGCGCGCAAGTTCTCAAATGAAGTGTACAAATGTACCAACTGTACATTTCTGTACATCGTACTGACCGTAACAAATATTACATCAGAAATTACTTGCAATATTCACAAGAAAAAAAAAGACCCCAGATGTTTGCTGGGAGAACTATAACCTGATTTCCAGTGGAGCTGTTTCTTTAGAACAGCTGCAATAAAAGTGTCAGACATAATTTCAGGAAGCTGACACTTTTATTGCAGCTGTTCTAAAGAAACAGCTGCGCGGGAAATCAGGTTTTAATTCTCCCAGCAGACATCTGGGGTCTGTTTTTTTTGTGAATATCGCAAGTAATTTGTGATGTAGTATTCGTTGCGCATAATCTCGACGATACTATTACCCAACCTAGCGATATGCACTTATATGCACGATATGCACTTATTTACCACCAAGTACAACTATTCCCTTAATCCCGGCCACGGCGGCCGCATTTCAATGGGGGCGAAATGCGAAAACACCCGTGTACATAGATTTAGGTACACGTTAAAGATGCCCAGGTGGTCGAAATATCCGGAGTCCTCCACTACCGCATGCCTAATAATTATAAAGTGGTTTTGGCACGTAAAACCACATAATCTAATTTTAATTGTTTATTTAACGATTAATATCGTTTGTCGCAAATGCGCATTAAATATCTGTGCTATACTGCTGCTACTGGGCGGGATTCAGCACCTCTGTGAGGCGCTCATTACTTTTTCTTCGTGCATCATCTTCAGATTTTAGGAATTGTAACAAGCAAATGCAAATAACCTTTCGAGCCGCCGTGGCTCATCACGTGTGAATAATAAGTAAGTATATGTATGTTCAATATAAATATATCTGACAGAAGCCTTTCCAGACTCTTTCACTTATTATTTTAATAGCAGTTATATCGACACTGCAGGCGCATTTTCACTATCGTCGTCGCTGTCTCCATCGGCGTCGCCGTCACCGTGGTGTTCGGTATCAGTCTAAGGCGGATAACAGCGTCCCCGCGCGCTGTATGCTGTATGTCCTAATGAAAGAGTGCGGGCTGCGCCTACAATCGCGGCTCATTATCGCGTGCGCAAGGGGCGAAAGCGGGGAAGAGGCGCGCCGTCTTTCGTTGCGCGCAAGGAACCGGGGGGAGGGGAGGTAGGTTGGGGGAGGGGTGCGTTGTACTCTGGCAGCCACGCGCGATAGCGCGGGCTTTGTCTTGTAAGTGCTCAGCTTTGGAGGCGCAATCTATGTAGGCCGACGGCTCGTAGCCTTGCGCGTGATGTCTTCTCACCGCTCAGTTTGCGTTGAAGCGATAGACAGCTCGAAGGTCACTTCGCTCGCTGCTGCTACCACGTTTCCTCACGCCAGCATTTTGACAGCGTGTCCGCGATCATCGAGTGTGATGTGGGAATGTTCGCCTGTGCGTTCTGACGCTATGCTTGTTGTTCTGGTTATAAGCGAGTGTTTACAAATATATACGGCCGACAAAAATACTACCTTCACTTATTATAGGTGTCTATTCACTTGTAATTTGCTGTCGCTGCTGCGCCTTTCGGGGGAAACTGCGACCTTTTGTAATAATAATTCGCAATATATATATATATATATATATATAGGGGTAGAGAGACAGAGTGACGGAAGGAAATGTCAGATGGTTTGCGGTTTGCCGCCCCCGCCTTCCCACTCGAGAAATAGTTCTGACGCCGCTGCTCGAGGGCTCAGTCGTGCGGGAATTTTGCCTGTATTCGAAGGGTCCTTTACCACTCGGACAAACATATATATGTAGCACGTATTGAGCAACAGAAAGGTGTATCGAAAGTTTTTAATGTTGCTCTAGAATTTTGTCATTCGCCTTTTTAATCTTATTGTGATAACTGAGATGTTGTTTAACTAGATAAAGATAATAATCCAATCAGACGGAATGTAAAAAATAATCTGAGCGTCTCTAAGCGACAACAAACAACTTTACTTTGGTTCAGTCCGTGTACGTGGCATTTGCATATCCTAAATATTTGACTCAAGTAACGTGAAACACTCTGTATATGCATGAATGGGGCCTCACGCTGCTACGCAGTTAATTGAACAATTATCCACTGCTATTGCTGAAACTGTTGGTATTAGATGTTGTAACAAATTGGTCGCAGAATTAGTCATTCGGATAAAAAAGGATAGACGTAATTAAAATATCGCGCCCAAAGTGCTTTTCTCTTTAAGGAAACTGCAGTCGGTTAATGATATTTCTTTATGCTTGCCTGCTCGAGTCAACATTTCCAGTGAAACAATACTGTCTGTATTCCGAATAACAGAAGAGAGAAATGATCGCTCATGAGATCAAGAAGGTGAAAACCACGGCGTCTTAATCAAGCGCGCGTGGAAGGAAGACATGGAAGCACGAGCGGCGCAAAATCCCACGGGCTTTGGAACGAAAGAAGATCGGACGTGTCAGCGGTGCATCCGGCAACATAGGGAAGGGTGCCCGTTTGGTTCCCGCCCCAGCACCTATCGTCACCCAAGCCCGAGGTCATGGCTCGGGGAGGCGCCGCTGGCCGGGTCCACCTCCGGCAAGTGCCAAGTGTCATGAGCATGCGGGCCACGTCAGCGATTGTGCCACGGAGAACATCACTGACTTGTGTCTGGTTGCATTGTCTGAACTTCTGTTTAAGAACGCACGGGTAGGGGCCATTATTAGGGAGAACATGCCATGTACACCTTATGCAATTTGGAAGCTTATGGTAAATGCTGCCGTTGTAAAACTTTGTAAGAACAGCGTCGAAGGAACGTTTTGTTAGCTATTTGAGTCTGATGGGCTTTTAGTTCCCGTGCTGTTGTCTGTGATTGTGTGCTGAAATGAAGTTCCTTTTGTTGCAGACTACCTTGCGTCGGAGTGTTCATTCTGTCAAGTGGCGTGACAGGCCCGGTTTTGCGTAACAAATTTTTTATTCCTGCACTTGCCAGAGCATAGCATGATATGTCCACACGGGAGACGTTCTCCGTTTATCCTGATGACCTCATGTGCAGTCTACTACTATTACGCGTACGTACGAGCCCTAATCATTTGTCTCCTTCAATTCATAAGATGAGCATTGCCGGTTTCAATAAATCTTCGTTAAGAAGCGCGACAGTGCAGCGGCATGAAATGCGTAGGGGGGGTCACTACACCGTTCCTAGCACACTCACGCTCATAGCGTTCCTATCGCAGTTATATCATAGCTAAAAATCACTTTCTGAAAGCAAAGTTGCCTAATGTGAACGAAAAGAAAGTCACATTTTTCTATGACAAACAACCATTTATTTTCTAAAAGAGGCTGTCCTCACAACGCGCGAACATGTCTTTCCCCTTATTGGCACTACAATGGATGACTATGTTGTATAATGGCGGGAAGTGCTTTTTTTAAATGTACCAAGTTACACTTTGCTTAATATGTGCAATATGTCCTACCGTAGAGTTAGAACAAGCCCATTCTCATTTTACTGCAATTCATGCATTAGGCTGAACTCGGAAGGCACTCCGAAGGCCTTGTATGTCGTCGTGTGTCGTCGGAGCTGGTAGCGCCATCTCTTTTGTGCTTCGCACACTTAGCGCTCCAAATGGTCTATAGCAGTAATCTACCAGTCACTACTTGGTTATGCTTGCCATGTGCGCTGCAATTCATTTTTATTTGTCTCATCATTGATCTGCATAAACGTACTCTTGCTAAAATTCTAGAGGCTGATTGCTGATCGCAAATTTCGGGTATCTTGTGACGCTAATAAATAGTAATTAAAGACACAAACCTCTTCAAACATACCAACGACATCTTCAACGCTCTCTTTTTCTTTTGTTCCTTCAATGATTGACGTTGAAACATGGTACACAACTTTATGTACCGAGGCGTTGTCTTCACAAGCAGTTTATGCTCGTCCCAACGAATTGACACAACCGCTAAAAATGTACTTAAACATTGAATATGTAAATCGTATGCTTTCAGCTAATCTCCTGAATACTAAGCTCTGATTGCATAAATAAGTCATTAGCTCTATACTAGAGTAGGCACGAGTTCTCTGGTGTTCTAACCTTCTCCGTAATATGAACAGTCGAGGCTGTACGTACATCATACGCCTAAAGAAGACAGCTACTTTCCACCGACCTCTGCTCTTACATCCTTAAGCTTAGCACCGTTCTGAGGCAGTCGAGGAATCGATTCTTTGTAGTTTTTAGATAAAATAAATAACGTTTTGTGAGGGCCTTGGCTTGACGAATATTTCATGTTTGCCAAGCAGACATCAGCCACAGTTGTCACAAACATTATCTTCAACGGTTTTACACTCGTGTTACAAGGCTTAATGGAGTTTAATTCAACCAAGTTTCCTGCAACGACCGTTTGCCGACTATTTCACAGTTTTCGTGGGCCGACACCGAAGATAGCGCAGTCTCAAAATGCTGGCCCATCTCGAAGGTGGTGCAGTCTAAAAAGGTGGGCCGGTCGCATGGGTATGCGTCATTAGATATGTGCTGTGCTTTTGTTCTCCAGTAAAGATTGTTGACGCCAACGGGGGTCACTGAGCAACGCGGCACGTTTTCTTTTCTTTCTTTCTTTATTCTTCTTCTTCATTAGATCTTCAAAGGCCCCATTTAAGGGGTATTACATGACAGGTGGGCGGGGAGTACGGCATTTATGACAAAAAAATGCATTTCGATGGCAGTCTTGAACTGTTGAAGATCTGGGAAGGTCATTGCAGTACAGGGCAGTATGGATAAAAAATAATTTTTGGAATGTTCTGTTATGGGCGCACTGGGGGTAGACGGCGTTGGGATGGCGGTGACTGTATAAACGAAAGGCTGCGCAGATAAATACCTTGTCGGATGGCAAGCTATGAAAAAAATGTGTGGTTAAGAGAAAAGCGAGCAAGTTTTCGGCGTGATGCAATAGCACTAATTTCAAGTTGCGATTTTATTTGGGTTGCACTAGAGCGATAAGACTAATTTGAAAGAATGAATCGTGTAACACGATTTTGAAAAGATTCCAGTAAATTAGACGGGTTATATTGGTGAGGATCGAATATTGAATGTGCGCAGTCTAGTATGGGTCGTACAAGCGATTCATGGTGAACAGAACAAGGTGAAAGCAGGGCTACTGCTTTCACCTTGTTCTCATTTTTTTTCATCGCCATGTCTAGGCCAAGGTATATGAATACCTAGGTAGTTGATAGTGTCGGTTTGAGTTATCGAACAACCGCAAAGGACATAGTTGGGAGGTGAGTAGTTACGTTGACGGTGGAACGAGACTAAATAGGTTGGGTTGACGTTTAGGTTCATGAGCCAGGTGTAGCACTACTCTTGGACTTTGAGCAGATAGTTCTGTAGGGTGGTAGCATCATACAGGTTAGTTACGCATCGGTAAATTACACAATCGTTGGCAAACCACCGTATATTAGATTTTAAATTCTTTGGCAGGTCATCAATATGGGCTAGGAAAAGTAGGCGACCTACAACAGTAGCTTGGGGAACACCTGACCACACATGGGAAAGAGAGGATGAATGGGAGTTGGAGACAACAAACTGAAGACGATTGGTTAAGAAACTGTTGATCCAGGCGAGTACACAAGAGTCTAAGTCAACACATTTTGAAGAGCAGGTGACAGTGCGGGACTTCATCAGATGTTTTCTCAACATCTAAAAAGAAAGGCATCGGTGGGTATATTAAGCTCAAAGCTGGCGTGAATGTCGTGAAGGAAAAAAGCAAGCTGTGATTCACAAAATTGGCCCTGACGGAATCCGTGCTGGTTGGGGTGAAAAAATATTGACGGATGATAGGAATGTTGCAACTTGAGAATAAATAATATGCTCCATAATTTTGGAACACACACGTGTGATAGATATCGGTCGGTAGTTAGTCGGTAGTTAGTCTTTTGTGAAGGGAGGAACGACCTTCCTAATCCTCCAGTCAATGGGAATGATACCAGAGCTTAGCGACTGCTGAAATATGAGGGACTATACAAAGCCACTGACATGTTTAGTATTTTTAGGCACTTTAGCATTAATGCCATCTGTTCCTGCCAAGAATGCATTCTTCAGTTTATCAGTCACACTGGTGATGCCGTTCGGGTCGATGGTTATGGGAGACATTAAAGGATAAGCACATGCCGGAGGCGATGGCAGGTTCACACGGGTTTCATTGGTGAAGACAGTGCAAAATGCATCTTTAAGCACACCAAAAGCTTCGTGGTCAGGCACATTGGAGCCGTCGCTACGAAACAAGGAAATGATGGTTGAAACGGAAGGAGTGAATACTTTCTAAAACTTTTTTGGGGTCATAGAACAGCATAGAGAGTAGTGCGGTATTGAAAAAGTTCTGTTTAGCAGTACGTAGTAATTTCTTGTTCTTGCTTACGTCACAGAAATACTTATTCCATGCGGCGTCATTGTCTGAATGCTTAGCGGTACAAAAAACATTTTTTGTGGTTGTTTAAATGCTTCAGGAATGAGTTTAACCAATGCGACTGCGCGCGCTCTGTTATTGTGATAGTTGGTGTGTACTTAGCAATTAGACGGAACATTTCTGTTTGAAATAGTTGCCAGTTAGTTTCAACAGGTCACTTTTGATAACCGGTTGCAAAAATGTTCAGAATTCATATAGCTCGGAATTCATACAGACATAATCGCTTTTATCATAGAGTGGTGATGTTTGCTTACTTTTACTACTTCTGAGTGTACTGCAGTGGAAAAAGCCGCAAATTACAGCGAGATCGTTGGGAAGGGCAGAAAAGTAAGTGAAGAAAAGATATCGACATGGGTTATTAAAACGAGGTCCAGAATATTAGATGAGTGGTTAGTAATGCGTGTAGGGTCTGTGACCACCTGTGATAGACCGAAAGTCAGGCACGTGTTCAAGAATTCACTCTCAGAATTGCGCTTTGACAAGGTGGAAGCTGGGTTAGTCCACTTTATCGAGGTATAGTTGAAATCACCAAAAAGAATGACGGGGGTATTATGATACATGATCGTTAGAGCCTGCAGTCATGAAATAAAGATGAGAAAGAATCATCATTAGATGTGGGTCCATAACAAACACCAATTACAAGGCCCACAAAGGTAGCATTACAAAACATCCAAATCATTCCTGGAGGGCGACGAATATTAACCACTTCGAAGCATGGAGCTCGGTTAGCAGCGATAAGGACACCGCCCCCACGTGCATTTCCAAGTCCAGCTTTGCAAAAGATATCGAAGTAAGGGAATGAAGGCAATATCTCGAGATCTGTTATTGATGAATTTAGCCCTGTCTCTGTAAGTAGCAGCGAATCACTAGATGAACAAGAAATGAGGCTGCAAATTTCATCACGTTTTGGTATAACGCTGCGTATATTACTGTACGAGAAATGCAATGCGCGATGACTAGTGTCGGTGAATTCGCACTGTACCTTCTCATTGCGCTAGGATTTTTCAACGACATTTTGTGTGGCAGGATCGTAAGTGTATGTTTTTAGTTTGCGATAAACTTCTCATTGAGATAACGGTTCTTTGCAAACTGAAAAAAGTTCTTTTTCACGTAAGGCGAGTTTCATGCCAGAAGTTTTCACTGACGCTGTAATCCGTTCCCTTAAATTTCTTGCGCATAGAAAGTACGTGATGTTTGTCCTTGAAGCGTACAAATCTGACGATTATGGGTCTTTGTTTCCCTTTTCTTAAGTACCCAACCTACGAGCACGTTCAATATCCCGTGCCTGAATGTCAACGTGAAGGAACTGATGACAATGGTCAATGATTACATTCTCGCTTTCAGAAAAGGGTTCATCTGGGCTGCCCTTTAAACCATAAAACACCAAGTTGTTGCATTGAGCCCTATTTTCGGTGTCTACGATGCGGGCTGTGAAGGCAGATACTTGAGCCAAGCATTCATTTGTTGCCGACTGCACTTCACTCAACGCGGAGTTCAAGGATGCAAGTGGCATTAACTCGGATTCAATTATTCCTAGCCTGGTTCTCAGGTCCTTGAAAGTTTTGTCGCGGTGAGAGAGCTTTTGTTAATTGGTTTATGTTCGCCAACTATCGCTGATTTCCCGCACTGCAGATGTTGTAATATCTGAACTAGGTCAGGAGAAGAGGCAGCCTAAACTTTATCAAGGTGCCCAAGGTTCTATGTTCAGTAACATTCGAGCGCATTTGTGAGCGATCTCGCGCCAACAGTGTGGGCTCGCCAGCATGGGTATGTGCCGCTGCGTATGAACCAAGTGATGTTAATATGAACCATACCCCCCAGGTCTGTCCTACTGGGTATTAGGCATGTGCCGCTCTTCAAATAACCTCGCTGACGTCAACTTGGACACGTGCCACTCGGTATGGGCCACTGGGTATCAGAGCATATTCTATATTCACTCGGGCCACTTTTCTATTTTTCTAGCTTGTTATTCGGAAGTACGACTGTCAAGCTATATCGAAAGAGCTCGCCAAGATGATGCAGGAGCTAACTCGGTTTTGCTAAAGTAAGGGACGAGGTACGGCATGAAATGAAACTTTCGTGGAACTTTAGAGACGGATGTACGACCAAAAAACCATTAGTTCAAAAATGAGCAGACAAATATGGCAAGAAGTGTGCACTTTGCATTTCGCCCAATTGATGAAATGAAAACGAAACTCATGGAATGCTCAACTTGAGAGCGAAAACGCGGCTCGGTACGCTTATAGCTCCTCTTCAGAAAGCACAGTTCGAACCTTAGGAAACCGACTGGTACAAACGAGCAATGCTCCCGTAGGACCAACCTAGCGATTCAGGGTGCAGTAAGGACCGCGAATGAGTGCTTGAGTGACCTACCATCGAAGCTTGGCTCTAGGATCAATGAACCAATCTCTGTATAGGACATCTAAATCGGACGAATATAATCGTCCCATTCAAGAGTCCCGCGAAGCGGCATAGCATTTTCACAACTTCTTCGATGTATGTGAACAAACACTTTTGGCCTCACATGGAGAACCTTCTTTGATGGCCGTGAAAACAAAACACGTGCATCACTGGAAATAGGTGTGTTCGTTTAGAGTTCGTTTTGCGAGACAAACTGATGAGAAGGCCGATTTCTAGATAAGAAGCGAGAGTGGGATCGGTAACATCAGAGCAGGCGCAGGTGTAGAGCAAGGGAGCAGTGCGAACTTAGCTACCGCGCTACTTTTACTCCTCACCATCGACCAAATGGCTCACCAAGAGCTTACTTTCCCGCATGTAATTACTTTGCCGCAGCAATTACAGCTTAACACCGGCAGTACAAAAGAGATATAGGCCTACAGCTACGCCAACCAAAAAGAATTTGCGAGATAATTTCTTTATAGCTACAGCTCAGTATATTGCACTAAAGGGTGAAGTGTCATTTTATGCATACGTGAGATGTGTAATGTTTCTCGTGCATGAAGCCTTTTGTGAAAGTACTGTGTATAAGTCGTGTGAGTGCTAGTGCCATGTAAGGGACCCGGGGTTTCCGTGAAGCTGCTGCGTCAGCTTATTGCCCAGATGCGCCTGCAGTTGCTTTGTTTCTGGCAAACAAAAATGATTGATTGACTGATCGATTGACACCTGCGGCATACACAGTAGCACTGGCTATGTCGTTCTTCAATTCAACTCTTTGACCGCCACTTGCGTGACTGGGTAATGTGGGCATGGTCGCCTGTCGTCCAGCGCCGCTACCCATGAGAAACAAACCTATGGCGCGCTCGACAACATCGCCCGCTCTGCTATCACTGCTGAGAACCCGGCCACGTCTACCACCGATACCCATACTGCGACTTCGGACTACGAAGGTAAGACGTGAAAGCGCCGCACCCAAAGAAAAGTGAAGTAGTCTAACATTTAGCAAATTATTCATGACAAAACTGGATGAACTGAATACACTCAACGAGTGGAGCTGCGCGAAAGGACAGTGCGAAGTGATTAACGGGTTACCTTACGGAGCATATTGCAATTTATTACATGTAACCGGTGAGCTTGCTTGCAAGAAATTCTGAGGATAATACCAGTTTCTAGATATGCGTTTCCAAAGCATGCGGCTAAATGCATTGGTGTTCGAGCTATTCTTTTACTTTCTTTTAAATAAAGCAAAGACAAAGCATTGCATTTTACGTCACGTGTGACGGCGGTTATACCATGACTCGCGCTAGTTCCACAATTATTTCGAAGAAACCTCAAGGCTTCAAGGGCTTCTAACTGTAAATGCAGTATGCGCATTCAGTAACAATTAAAATTAAATTACGGGGTTCTCCAACCACTTTCTGATTATGAGGCACGCCATAGTGGGGGACTCCGGAAATTTCGACCACCTGGGGTTCTATAACGTGCACCTAAATCTAAGTAAACTGGTGTTTTCGCATTTCGCCCCCATCGAAATGCGGCCGCCACGACCGGGATTCGATTCCGCAACCTCGTGCTCAGCCGCCCAACACCATAGCCCCTGAGCAACCACGGCGGGTCCGCATTATAGTAATTAATGAGAGTGAAGTAGTAACATTTCGTTAATAAGGAAATTATGAACTTCAATTTCTTGTGCAGGTAATGTACGTCTCTTCGACGAAGTATACTCAAGAATTAAAATTGTCTCATTTGCCACACGTGAACATTAACCATTCTTTCAAATGACCAAGGTATTATTAGTAACAACATTTTTTTATGTAGCATAAAAAATGCTCTAGTTTTACGTCTTTACATCACTGAGACATGTCCTATAGGTAATGGCTTATGAAGAAGCAATGACTGCATATTTATTTATTCAAGTCCAAATATGCCGCCATCTTGATCACCCCTTTATCCAGCCCCGAGATTAAGTAATGGCTGGGAAGCAACGCTTGTGATTAGCGTTGAGCGCGCCATTGCCTTAATAAGTCTCGAGAAGCGAACGCCGCAGTACTCTCAGTTTTACCACGGAGTTCTACACTTGTTGGCGCATTCCCCTTGGTCCATGCATCCCATTTGGCTGGTATTCGATGATAACGGAAAATATCTGCCGTTGTAGTTTTTTTAATACAAACACAAGATAAACTATCCGCCCTTCGACTGCTTAGATCGCATCACATCAAAAATAGAAAGAACAATGGCCATTTCCCCCGAATGCACGTCGGAAAAGGCTTCGCGTAGGCAACAGTAAACGAAAAGCACGTGATGAGGCGCTGCGGTGCGTTACGACAGGAAGCGAGAGCCAGGGAAGCTCGTGCGCCTACTGATGGTCCGAAGCGGTGTTTCAGCGTCGAGGCACGATTCGCGAATTCCAATGTAATGACCAGAAGCCGCAACGCGGAAAAACTCACAGACATCTGTGGGGATCTGGAGGCCTGGTTTTAAGCAAAAAATTCTAGCCAGACTTGCAGAGTAGGTTGGAGGGGACGAGTAATGTATGGGGCGATTTTCTGAGAGATCCCAGGGGACTAGAGGCTCCGCGTAGATCTAAGGAGGAAGTAACGCCTTTCGTTTGGTGTTTCTGAATGTGGAACTGCTGCAGTACTATCGCGTAACTCATGGCTCTTGCCGCTTCTACAACAAGTACTTTTGACTTAGTGACACGAACCTTCAGTTTGGTAAACAGCAAGTAAGGAATACAGTTCTAATGAAAGGGTGAACTCGGAATAATTTGTCCTAATATTTTCATTTTTTGACAGTTTGTGAGATGTGTCTTAAACAAAAACAACTTAATTTTTCATGAAAGAAAAATAGGAAAGGCTGGACCTAGGTGGATTACACTGTCACTTTTGCATTTGACGCCGGCAATCTTGCGCTGCTTTTGTGGGTATTTCTAGCATTCTTGAAGTATGAAGGTGTAGTCGCCAAGGCTTCGCGTTCGCACGTCATGTGTGCACCTTTGGGTTTGCACGATGCAGAAAATACGCTATTTGCTCATCTAAAGATGTATCAATGGTCCAACAAATGAGTACGAAGAACCTCCGTGGCCTTCTTTTCTCGCATATCACGAAAATGTAACGCCCAACCTTACACGCCTTAAGGGTGCTTACAAATTCATCAAAATTAATATTCGCCACCGTCCATATATTTAACCTAATTTCTCTGAGAAAACCGGGTGGTTCACCGGCGCGTTTTGACAGCAGCGCTGGTTCGTCTGATCTCTCTCCGGCATCGGTTCTCATAGCCGCGTTCTTTTGCGCTCTTTTGTGACACTTGCGTTGCGTTAGGAAAAGTTAAGAAAAAACACAACTCGTTAGAACAGTTGATTTAGGCAAATCGTCCATGTCGATAATATTCTAAGATCAGCTTGAACGGTAGCGCTGTTGTTTATTACTGCGACAGCAGTTAGGTGCTCGAAATTTGGTTTACCTTGTCAGGTAATTATTCTTCGCTGACGACGACCATTGTCATCATTGACGGCACACAGCGGCAACTTTTGTCATCGTCTAACCAGCACGTCATTCCCAGGATCACCACTGCCTTATGGTGAAAATAAATATTACTTATCTGCTAACGCCACCACTGGGGTCCAAGCCTATGTTACTGGACTAATGCGCATTTGGGAGTCGGCCGTGGTAAAGACTGGGTGTGAATGTGATTTAGTGTGATGAAATTGAAAATGGTGGCAACTGCTGCATCACAGGCATCTTCCAAAAGAACAAATTGTTCAATTATCAAAGGATGACCACATGAGGTGAGCTACCACGCAACAGCGCTGAGCAATGGATTCAAGGTTATGCACTCCACAGACTGTGAGAGCGGTGGAGCCTGTGCACGTATTCAGAGGTCGGCACAAGCCGTGCTCGTAGCGCAAAGAAGGCGTACATGATGAGGACTACAATCAGGCTTGATCATGGCATTCACACGCACAACAGAAGTGGGGCCCAGATTGAGGCGGTTGGTGGAAAAGTCAAAAGCATCGACGGTGCGGAAGCCGACAACGACTTCACAGTGACAAAGCCATGATGTTTACACAGTAGCACACAGGATTTGCAACCGCCTGGTGCCCAAAGATGCAGCTCTGCAAGCATGCAGGGAAGCCAAAAATCGCTAGAATATCGTAGTCGCCACTGATCCATTTGGCTTGCGACATCTGTTGTAGTCAAGCTTTGGCGTCAGAGTTGGTGAATCCGCAAAGGGGGGACTTCATCGATCGTGATAAGAAAGAAGCTTTTAAAATCGGTGATTTCCTCATCTGCAGAACATTAGGCATTGATTTCGACAAACGCCGACTCTAAAAAATGGCATAAAGAAACGTTATATTTAAGGACCGTTTCAGTTTGCAAGCTGCCAATCCGATGGACAGATGTGGGCTTGAACGTTGTCCTACTGAATGACGCAAGCAGTTAGTATGACTCTGCTATGACTATATGACGAGCCTTGGTCGTACAGCTGGGAATAAAAGATCCAATAAAGCCGTAGATTTCGAGTAAATATATTTAGTCTTTTTATATATGAGAAGTCAGAATGTTCTATAAATGGTCACTTTTCGCGTGCGAATTTCGAGCTCCACGAAATGCATTACCAGGGAAACAAACTTGCGTACAGCTCAAAGAAAAGTCATGACTTATTCATCTCATCATGACTTACATAGCATGATGCAATTTATAATTACTACTGAAATAATAACTATATCCTTATTTTTTCGTATTCTAGAGAGAGAATATTTAACGGCAGAAAGGTAGAGAGGTCGGCCTGAGTGAAATGCCTCTAGCCTGCTACTCCACGCTGGGGAATGGGTTTGGGGAATAGCAGAGATGGGATGTGAAGAGGAAGGAAGGTGGTGGTATGGTGAATATAATGAGGGCTGCACAGCACAATGTTTCTGTGTAATGCGTACGTGTACACTTCACAGCACAGCCAGTCATCTTCGCGAGCACAGGTATAAGTTACTGCAGCGTAGCGAAGAGACTGTCTATAGCGTTCATAATTTTTGCCGCTGTGAGCGCCACTGGCGTATTAACGCGATAGCGTTAAGGAGCTCGTGTCGCAGAAAAGCCGGTGTCGTCGGCGTCGGTGTCGGCGTCGGCGGCGTTGACCGTGAGCGATAAATCACGGCAGGCGCTTCATAAATAAAAAGCAACTTCCGAGATTGGCCCGGTGGGAATCGAACCCGCGTCTCCGGAGTGAGACGGAGACGCTACCACTCAGCCACGAGTTCGATGCTTCCAAGCGGTGCAAACGCGCCTCTAGTGAATGCGGTGTTGCCTTCGAAACGAGCCGTGGAAAGTTATACTGCGGTGTACATCGGTAATTATGAACATGTAACGTACAGAAGTCACAATTACACGAGTTGCGAAGTGCGTTTCCGCTGCATTTCTTCTGCGCTTTCCGCACACGCAGAGCCATCTTGCGGCAAACACAGAAGACCCCCTCCTCTCAATGTACGGCGCTGCCCCGACAGGAGGCGCGCCGCGCGCGCATTGGGACCGCTGCCAGGCGCGTCGCGGGACTCCCTCTCCCCTGACGACGCTTCGCCGTGCTCCCGGTTTAGATTACTATCTATCTCTCTGCCCGTGCCGATCACGACGTTTGGCTGGCGTAGATCGTTTCCCCTCCGAGACACCGAGTTCTTTGGTTCGTTTCGTTCGCTCAGGCGCACGTTTCGTTGCCGCGCCGAACGCTGCGTTGCTCGACGCTCACCGCGTGATAGGTGGGCGCTAAGTCCGATGCGGGGCGCATCGTAAGTGATTGCTGTGCCGTAGCGCATTGTCTTATACCCCTTGGCGGGCCGACGGGAACGCTGTCGCGTCCCACTCTTGAAGGCGAAGCTTAAGCGTCCTCCAATTTTTTTAAAGCGTACGGTAGCAGCTGCAGGGCGGCGATTATTTGTCGCAGCATGGCTTTGATGACAGAGTCCGATGGCGATATCTGAGTGCACTGTCCTTCCTCGCGCTGACAGTCTGAGGCCCGTGAGCGGGGCGGTAAGAGTGGCCACACGTTTGGTTCCGTGCTGGCGCGGCTCGCTTGAAGCAATGGTTTATCTATCGATGCCGATTCAATTACCTTCAGCTGGACCTGAGAAATTGGAGCCAGGAAGCTCTCGTCTGAACCTACAGCTTGTTCACGCCGACGACGCATTCGTCTCCTACGGTGCTGCACTGACGCTGCCGCCTCCTTGTGGGACATACTTGTCTTGCTCATTTGTTTCAGTGTTTTCTTTTCTCATTTTTCTGTTTAGGACAGTCGTTGGAATTCGCCTCGTGGGGTCCGTGGCAATTCGAGCACTTCGTTTGTCTTACTGTGCATGAAGATACGCCATGGCTGTCGGCACAGCGGAGGCATGCCGTCTGGCCTGTGCAGACAGCGCTGACATGGCCTAGCTTTAGGCACTTGTGACATTGCAATGGTCGGGGCACATAAGGACGCACCGTGTGTCACACGTAGCCCGCCTTCATATGATCAGGTAGCATGTCTCCCTCGAAAAGAAGCTTGACGCTCGTCGAGCGACCGAAGCGGTGGAAATCGATGACCTTCACTGTTGAAGACGAAAGCCTTTGTAGCTCTTCGTCGCTGATGTCAATCACGACATCGGAGATAACACCTGCCCTAGTGCGACCACTGTGCATGACGAACGACCGGACTTCTATGTGTCCTATTATGCGCACGGTTTTCAATTTTTCTAGGGCGGCTTGCGTCGCTACTTCCACTGTGACTACATTTTTCTTGGTGTTGAAACGCACTTTGTTAATTCCTTTCGGAGCCACATTACCAAGGTAGGTGGTGAGAATATGTCTGTGCACAGAATTTAAATTCTTAGAAACGTCGAGCGGCACAAAAGCAATCCTGTAAGTCGGAGTAGCCTTCCTCACTCACGTCTTTGGTTGTCTTGCGGTATTTTCTCTTCAGTCGCTTGCCCTCCACGACGGTGTAGCCATTGTCGGAGTCCATTGGCTCGCTGTTGGAGATACAGGAACCGTACGTCGCCATGGCTACGTTGCAAGCCTTACAATATGTCCCTGCGAGACGCAGTGCGAAGAGGCGCGCTCGACGCAAGTGGTGGCGTGTCATCTGTCATCGCTTCCGACGACGCCTCGTCCAAGAAGCACAATTAAGCCTCCGCTATGACAAAACTAGCGCAGCAAGGCAGGAAGCGATGCTTGCTCAGATCAATTCGTCTTCTAAGCTTAAACACTTTCTTATAAGACCTCATCGCTTCCCCCAACGAACCACCCAATAAACGCTAGCTTCTTGTTCAGTGCAATAAATTGAGCAAAAGAAAGGAGACAAGCAGAAATAAGGCCGTCAACTTAAGTGTGGGAGAATTCTTCTGTCGCTGTAAATGAGTTTAGAAGAGATCATTGCAGGCCTCCTGTCTATTTATTTATTTTTTACTTATAATCACCATTTAAGCTGTTATCTGGTGGCTTTTTACCAAACATCGTCAAAAATACTATCCCCATCGATGCCTTTGAGGGGTTTCAAATAGCCACGTAGTAAAAAAAAAAATAGGTTTGGGTACGGGCTAGTTGATATTCCATGGTATCAATGGTCGCTTACTGCGCATACATAGACGAAGGACAAAAGGGACAACGAAGACAAGCGCTGATTTCCAACTGATTTTTATTTCGAGAAACAAACGCATATATACTGAGACACCAAGACAAAGGCGCCACCTACAAAGCGTCACCCCGACATGAGTATGCATTCAAAATTTATGACCTAAGATGAACGAGAGAGCATGTATGACTTCAGAAAGACCAGTTCCTTGTCTGTTAATGCAATTGATGGCTTACTAACTGAGTCACCATCGGCAATCGCTGCTGCTTCAATAATAAGTATATATACGTTTGTTTCTCAAAATAAAAATCAGTTGGAAGTCAGCGCTTGTCTTCGTCGTCCTTTTTGTCACTCGTCTATGTATGCGCTGTAAGTGACGATTGGTATTCGAAAAGCGCGCTTCTTGCCAACATTTTATGCATTAGAAAATATTAGTCGAATGAGCTATCTTGTTGAATAGATACCGCGAATACATGAAAGAGGCTTCATAATCTATTGAAGTAAATTTAAGCGCAAATTGTCATACGTAAAGGGTAATTTCAGCTTTATGAAACTTCACATTGGGAGCAATGAAATTTTCAAATTTTTCAGCGGCATTTTTACATGAGCGTGTCCTAATAGCACCTCAATGATAACACAATGACAATGATAAGACCTCACTGAAGCAACATCTATTTCCGGGCTGCTTTAAATATAACAATTGAATAATATTGACACTTCCTTATTCTGATTATCTTTTGCAATTAGCGGGTGTGCATGTATTGGCTTTAACATTATCATATGCATGATAATTAGAACTGTCTGCTAGTTTTTGTAAATCTTCCTATTTGGCCATATAAATTCGACGTTTGAAAATGGTTCTGTCCCAATGAAAAATGCATGAATATGCACGGACGCTAACGGTTGCGAAAAAGTCCATCTATTCGTGTAAGTAATATGGTGGTCTCGTCTAACTTCTGTCCTTGTTCGTTGGCACTAAATATGCTTTCAAGAACAATACGCTTTACTTTTAGCATTGTAAACAATGTGCTTTACTTTTAGCAGCCACTGAATGGTTGTACGCAAAAGTCATATTGCCACGTGTACTTGTTTATCAGGTGACCGCGTTTCATTGTCTAACAAATGTTGTCGTTCAGCGTAGGACGCGCCTGTATGTATCGGAAGTTTCTGGAATGTTAGCGATGGTTCTATGCGCTGTCGGTTGTCACCGGACCTTTTGCAATCTGACCGCATGTATGCGCGACGCGAATGGTGTAGAACTTTATGGAGGATACGCGGGCACACGAGATCACTCTGGAACCTTCCACGACTGATGTATAAGAACCGACGCGCTTGATCCGCTGATCGCCGACCGGTGTTCGCAGCTATCGCTGTGCTTTGATTGTAATTTTCTTTTGAGGGTATGAGTTCGTTAGATTCGTCATTCACAGATTTGCCGCTGTATTATTCACCATCACTATTACGCGAAACTATATCTCCATTTAAAACTGTTGACCAAGGCAGACCTATACTACTCACTAGAGCTTTTGATGCAAGTTGTTAATCGTATTATAAACAATGCTCTCATGAGTTACTTAGAAGAAAACAATATGCTGTGCTTCAAACCCCATGGCTTCGGAAGAAGGCTTTTCAACATGACGCAGCTTTTTGGAAATTATACGCAAGACTTCATGCGAAATTATTATTTCTTGACTTCAAACAGATCTACTATTTATAGATTTCTTTACAACATTTGACCACGTCCTTCATTTCTTACTCATTAAAAACAGGTGTCGTTTCGCACTAGTTAAAGGCATACGTGTCATGGCTTCCCGCTTGTGTTTCCAATCACGTTGGGTACCTCAAGTGAATCAAGTGGATCAAAGCGCTCTTAACAAATCGCTCATAAATTATATCATAAATAACCAGTCCACCTTTCCTCTTCCTTCAACATCAGGTGTCCCACAAGGGGACGTTCTCAACCATCTTTTGTTTTTTATATATATTACCGACCTCCCGCATCACGTATCTTGCCAAATTCGAATGTTTCCTGACGACTGCGTTATATACCGCCGAGTAACTAAGACTACAGATCCAAAAGCCCTCCAACAGGATCTTAACCAAAACCAAGAATGGTGTCAAGATTCGCTCATGATCCTTAACCCTAGCAAATGCGAGCCGCTTTCCTTTACCCGTCCACACAAGATTTATGCCTTTCAATACAAAATCGCTAACGAGTCCGTAGAATCCGTATCGCCTTTCAAATACTAACGCATCACATCATCTAATGATCTACCATGGCATGAACATATCACTAACGTGATATCATCAGCTAACAAAACACTGGGATTTGTTAAACGTCATTTTCGCGTCGCCCCACATCACGTGAAATTACTTGCTTGCAAGTCACTCGTTCGACCTAAACTACAATATGCATCCACCATATAGAACCCTCATTATGTTAGCCTCAAAAGCGATCTAGAACCAGTCCAAAATCGTACTACAATGCTTATCGTTTCTTCTTATTCGTATGACGTAAGTTTTCCAGCTCTAGAAACTAAATCTGCCGTATGGCCTCTCTCTGTTGGCCATCGCACAGCCACCCTATTAATGTACCACAAGTTATATTACTATATTACTCATCCCTCAATCGGCACCTTACATCATGCTAGCACCGCACATTTCTTACGGCACCAACCACAACCTTTTTCAAGTTTTTCGTCCACGTATTCAGCTTCCTTCTTCCCACGTGCAGCTAAAGATTGGAACGGCCTTCCCGACATATGGTTGTCACAGTGCATCATCATTCCGTAAAATTTTAAATAAACTTTTTTTATAGAAGCACATGTGCGTGGTTATTGATGTTTTTTAGCGGATTTCACCTCTTATGTAATACCTCCTCGTGGGGTCTATAAGAAAATAAAATGAAATGAAAAGAAATGAAATATGCGGGTGTTAATGATACTCATACGGACCGTGCCTTCGAGGCCACGCACGTGTCTCTGCTCGTTCCAAAACTGAATGTATCCAGGCCGGTATAATGTCAGGATTGCTTTCGTCCGTTTAAATCTTTTCTTATCGCCAACCTTTGACGACCGGTTGATCCAGTGATAACGTAGGCGGAACAATGCTCCGTCGGCTGACAAAGCACTAAAATGAACGACATTGGAATTGAATCGTGCCGTTACGTCGGGCCTATTCTTAGCCGAGGCAGGGCTCGTGATGAAAAAAAAAAAAAGAAGCTCCAGCCCTAAAATGGTTTGCCTAAGCAAATGCTACCCAATCGTGATAAAACACGGAATGAGTCAAGGTTGCCGGCCAATGATAAGGAGCACATATAAATTCGTTCCTCTTGAACCATAAAATTTATTTGCTCCTGTTGTGTGGTACATTTTCGCGCACTTTCCAATAACAACTCATAACTCTTTTTTTTTTGTATATGTCCGCCATAGGTGTCTTGTAGTTGGATGTCGCTGCACTCCCTGAGCATTCCCCGACCTAGGTTACGTAATAAATTTTGCAACATTTCATCTCCTTTTCACCTAAAATTATCAACGAGCGCACAAGTTTGTTCAATGTAACTTTTAACGTTAGTAAGCTCAGAAAAAAACTATGGCACAAACTGAGGAATCCATCACAAACGCTTGTATGTGTGTGTATTCTTCTTGTTCTTCTTTCGTCTTTCTACGCTGTTTACGGCTAATATTCACGAGGTAGGGAATCATACACGTGAGGGATCAGAATTACCAATTCCATTCATGCAAATTCCTGACATGCTTCTAAAGTACCCCTTTAGAATTTGTGAAAGTGCATTGTATGAGTAGAGCACACGTAATGCACGTATTAACTTAAAGGGTACGTCACCAGGCCTCATTGCAGATTTCTGTTATGCACTAGAAGCTCTAAAACTCCGTCTACGGAGTGTTTCACCGAAAAACACTTCAGACTGGTTCAGTATTGGAACAGATAGAAGAAATGAACTGTCCTGTTAAGATGAGGTGAGTGCCATTCCAACAGATACACTCTCTGCCTCGACATAGCGTTACCAAGCGTTGTCCCTGCCTTCTCCTACAAGAGAGCCCAGCGACGTCGAGGCTGGCTTGATTCCTTCCAATCTCTTCCTTCATACGCCGTGGTGCCTTCCGCGCTAGATAAGTCATGGTTGGCGACGAAGCACGTACGGCGAAGAGTCACTTGTGCGTGCGACCGTAAATTTCTCGCTGGGAGAAGAACGCGCTCGGCGTCGCCCGAGAGGGGAAGGCGTGCGGCGTCTGGCTGGAATTTCAGCTGTTTTCGGTTGGTGCGCAGGCCCCGTAACACCTTACAGAGACGATCGTGAGTGGGTGATCCATTCGGTACAGTTGTTTGTTCAGTAGGGCAAAACCCAGTGAAGGACCCCGTTGGCAATAATATGACCACCCGTCTTCCTGTATTCACGTTGGCTAGGTAACTCCTACTGCTAACCGCACGCCTGGCTACTTGCGCTTTAGTGCACCTTCATACTTGAGGCTCACCCTGCATAAAACCGTAGTCCGCCCTTAACTGGAGTAAGCATTGGCCATCTGAGTCTCCAGTCAATTGGACAGTGAAGAATGCCCTCAAATCTGCCAAAAATTGGCAACTCCAGGATCCGTTACAGTATCCAAATAAACAAAGATGGCTACGACATCCACGTTCGCGGCAGCCTTTCGCTTGCGCTTCGTTGTAGCTTGGTGCTGTAGTCACGTTTCTCTTTTGCGGCGTCGAATCAAGGTGTTTCGTCAAAGCCGAAAGGGGTCTTGCTGCCCATCACCTTAATCTGATCTCTCCCGAGGATCGCGGATACAGCTGCGCTGTGCGTGCAAACGTCCGGCCTGCCCAGCGAGCCGCATCGGACTTGTTTTTAAAGAAAACAGTCTTTCAAGCGAGCCGGATGTTAAAAAAGGGAAGTGTTTACACGCAGCAGGCCTCCGAAAAGTGCAAGCATCTATTGCTTCGCCGCTACAGATGGGTTGCCCGACTGTTCTCGACCTTCACAGGCAGCACCACACTGCGACTCGTGTTTTAGTTTATCAGCTATAGCATCTCACAGTACATAGGAAGCAGCGTCTGTCTTGCTTTAAGAAGCTGAATACGGATATTCTGCACTGACAGAACAACACTAAAAACTGCAAAGTTACCTGGTAAGTCTGTCTCGGGGAAAAAGAAATGAAAGTTCCGTTTATGAGTCAGGGTCACCTTTCTTTGAATAGTTAGCTGATACCTGTGATAAGGCCAACTTCGAGCGGTGAGTGGCACTCGTATGTGCTCGAAGTACGCACTGATCGAGGCAGGGCCCGGTCTCGGGAACACAGCAAACATGTGCCGCCCGTAGGAATTCGCAAACCCGGTGAAACTTGAACAGCCAATAGCAACCAATCGGACCAAGTTGAGTTATTTGCGAAGGGTTCCCAAAACATAGCGAGGGATTTCTTTTGGCAAAACCACTAAAATTATTGTAAATGCATGGCTTTGAAACGAATTCATCTAGTTTTAATGGGATTTAGCTGTGCGCGCCCAGTGTCCTAAAGCTAACTAGTCTTGCTGTGCGATGGTGGAACGCTGCAAAGCTGTGAGGAGCACTGCGTGCAGTTGCTTTTAAATTTCTGCCTAGCCAATAAACTGACAACTAACCACGTTGAATGAGAAAATAGCGTCGTATGCTTGCACCGATAAACTAAAGCGCGCTATAAAAACTATATGTCTTCGAGGCATAGCATGTATTATGATTGACATCAAGCACTGCGAGCTAGTAATCATTCTTGCTACCGTGCCTGAAGTCCAAAGTACATTATCCAGAATATTTTTCCTGCTAAAGGCGTTAGTAAAACTAATGCTAGGGCAGAAAGGTAAACTAACTAAACCAATATAACTTAAGCGTACGGCACTACAATTTATCAGTGCGCCCTGCAATTTGAAACGCAGCAAGATATGTAAAATAAACAAACAGAAAGCAATGGTGTATTTGCCGGGAATAAAGAAGTGGATTCGAGTGAAGTGCTTCCAAGAAACCGGAATAGCATCAGTCATTTTTTCAGAATGCGGAAATTTAGTATCCAAGTTGCTCTCCGATGCGCGTCGTCTGCTTCAGTCTAAAAATGATGACATCGTACATTGCTCTCTTTCCACCGTGATGTCATTTATAATAGTACACAACAAATGCATTTCGACATGTCTTCTTTCTTATTTTCGGGCTTGTGCGCTGTGACATTCCGAGGATATCAAAACTACGAGGCATTGAGCACATGCCATGATTGTCGGCTCTTTTCCGCTTCAAACCTGAACCTGTGTCACCTGTTTCTCGGCGCTGCCACTAGGTGTAATGCGCATTCACTTGGTGTCGCTAATAGCACTGCCCAGTCCATACTGTCGAGTTATTTTCATGACGCCAGTGTTTGATCTACGTAAAACATGCTAGCCGCTCCCGATCTATCTTTACGCCTTAGATATTCTCGCCTTCACCTCCTTCACAAACTTGATCATTACAATCAAATGTTAACTATCGATTGCTTTTCTTGCTTAACATCAATTTCATTATGTACGACTCCATGATTTAACAGTGGTTGTACCATCCTACCGAACTACCTACCGAACTAAGCCGCACAATGACGCTGTCTTCCCTCAAACTAGCTGTGAATGGGAACACCTCCCCACTTGCAGCGGCATTTCTAGGTTCAAGACTTCCATAAAAATGCGTCTTTTTAGCCATCTATTTTTGCAGCGTAGGCAATTATGGGTTCACTTCAATAGCCGTTTAGATTGGCGATGTTGTCCTCCGCAGCCGCCGCCAGTGCCCGTCGAAGCTGCCGCCAGGAATGAGAAAGAAAATCCAGTTCCCGCAGAGAGACGAACCCGGGGCCTCTGCCCGGCAGTCAGCTACTCCGTCACTGCGCCACACCGGCGCTTGCTAGCTGCTGCAGAAATGCGCACTGCACAGGAGTTCTAGCGCACGAGGAGTCACGCAATGTGTCGATACGTCTGCACTATGCATTGAAGTAGTATATTATTGCACCAGGTGTGACGACATACAGCGGCATGAATTCGGACATTGTTGCCGCGTAGTCTCAACAAAGTCGATCCAAATAGGTCACGAAGGTTCGGACGAAAAGCGGTTCAGTACAAATTATCACCAACATCAGCAAGGGTGGTTATGGGAGAAGCAATTGAAGCACGACAATGTTTGGAGGGAAAAAACATTGGGAAAGAAACAAAGCGTCTTTTTTTTTTTAATTCAAGCGAGACACAAATATATTCATTCAACGAAAATAAAATTCCTGGTGAACATTAAATATTCCTGATGAGTTAAGAAGATGCACGTTTATTTAATTGTATTATTACTAATAAATGCATCCTTTTTCAGCGCCCATCGTTGCAGAGGGCGTTGACGCCGCTAACATTCGCAATGCAATGCACCTCTTGAAATGTGCAGAAAGGCGCGCTTGTATAGTTTACCTGTTGAAGTACGCCCGCCCTCACACGTTGTCCTTTTTTGCTTGTCGTAGTTTGTCTGAATTTGGTGACGTGGGTAGCTTCATTGCTTCTTAACTTGTTCAGTCAAAAGTAGTGAGTTAGGACCGCCAGATTGTGTAGTTGTTTTCATGCAACTGGCGCTGGCCGATAGGCTTGGCATCCGACGATAGGATCAGCACTCTACACCTAAAGTTGTAGTCGGCTTCCAACGAAGTATGTATTTCCAACGTATGTATGTATTTCCAAAGTATGTTCCCTGCAGGGTTGCGATTTCGACAACCGTACGGCTGGCCTTTTCCTGCATCGCTTTGCGGGCTGAAAGCTCGAAACGCCCATCAAGACGAATGGCGGGTCATTTGGATATAAAGCTCTAAAGGCAGGCCAACAAAACAAATTTCGCGCCTTTAAAAAAAAATGACCTCACTTCTGTTTTTAACGGATATGGCATCACATTATTTTTTCTTCCACCGGAAGTGTTCCCTCCACATACAAATGGCTGCTAAGCCCCATGAACCGCCCATGAACCGCCATGTTTTGGACGTATGGGCTCATATGGAAGCTTCGCGACCAGGTATATTTACCTTGGTCTCAATATGTCTTTCTTTTCGGTACACCTCATGGCGCCTCCTCAGAAGGTACGAACCGCTGCTGAAGGAGCGAACCGCACAGCCGCGCGCGCGAGTGGAACTTGACAACGTGAGGCTCAGCAGGCCACCGTGCAGAGGGCAGCGCAAGCCGCAGCTCGCCATCGACGCCGGGCGCACAGTTCAGTTCGTTCTCGTGAAAATGAAGCAAAGATATTTCGCCGTGAAGACCCTCGAGTGCGTGGTGCCGAAAACGGAGCTCCTATGGAGCCGCTCCTCCTGCTTACACTGTGACTGTGCTGCGTGTACCCTGCATGCCTGTGACGTTTTTTATTGAAATCAGTGACCTCAAATAATTTTGCATGAAAATAAATGCATAAGTTAATAGCCGCTAAGTTGAATGCCATAAGGTTATGAGCACCAACAAAGTCTTGGCACTGGGAAAAAATATGCGCACGCTCCGTTGTGGCGACACTGACATATTAAAGTGAAAGATTAACGGCCCGTTCACACTGAGGAATCCGGCGTCTACAGGGAATGGAATTCTCCGGACGCCGAAAATCGCGTCGTTCACGTTGCTTGCGCACCGCACCGCCGGAACGAGGTACAGCGCCATCTGCCCCATAAATTGCTAACCTCCAACCAAGCGCGGGATATCCCGGATGTTCGCGCAGCTCGAAATTGCGCAGTTGTCTCCGTTCGCGTCGAGTTCATGTGTTAATTTTGCGCGTCTCCACCATTGCTTGAAAAATGCAATGATGAACCCTGAGCAAGAAGAGGCAGTAGTGCTAGGCCTGTTGGCAAGCACCTTTCTGGCGATGCGTGACGCGCAGAAGCATTCGCCGAAGACACGACGCCACCGGCGTTGGTCGGTTCGTCCTGCTTTGCAAGGGCGCGCTTAGCTTGGTCACGCCACGTTGTCAGGTCGCTTATACCTTGTGCTTCGCGTGGTACTTGTCGAAAAGGACGGGGCGGTTACGTACCAATTCGATGAGCATTTCCGATGTCGCGACGCGTTCGAAGACTGCGATATGACGAGAGCGTTGGGCTTGGCCGCCATCTTTCGAATTGCTGCGACGCACTCCGATTGGTTCGCGGCGAGGCAATCCGGCGGCAACTGCCGCAAAAATCGGTCCGGGAGCGATCGGCGCGGAAGGGGCTGTTCCACTGGACCTCGCCGCCGCCGAACTGGGTTCCGCCGAATTGGGTGCCGCTCCAGACGCCGAATGCCTCAGTGTGAACGCGCCATTACTGGCCGCAAACTTGCGATTTCGCCGGGGCCATGCTCCGAGGAGGCACAGGACGTCAAACCACGTTCCTCGGCACACCGCGTTCCTCCTCGTTACGTTCCCCTCTGCTCGCTTCGCCAGCAGCGTCGCATGCCTGATAACATCCCAGAAGATCTAAAAGGAGAGCTCGCGTGCGCCGCAGCCACAGTTGAGGCAGCGGTATGGACGGCGAAATTTCTGGTAACCAGGAGGAGGCCTGGAATCGACATCGGAAGGAGATGAACAGGAAAGGAATCGCCCAGGAAACAGACGAACATCGCGCCGAGCGACTGGCTAAACGCCGCAAGATAGCTAGACAACCTGACAAACCTGGACTTACAATCAAGATTAACGAAGGCTAACCATGCTATTCCTTAGCTTTCGCTACGTATAATATGGCATAGCCGAGCTAAGCCACTGCCAGTTTTGTAGAACTTCGTGCGGGCATCGTAAACGCCGTGCATTTCTGCAGAAGCATATTCATATGGGCTGGTTGATTCCTGATCTGGGTGGCAACAGCACAAAATAACGGGACGTGGCAAAGACACAGTCAAGAGCGCGTTTCTCACGTTTCATTTCAAGCTTTTCTAGTAGTCATTTCTCTGCCTTCGCAATGTAACGAGGTTTGACTCAAGTGCCTGAATTCAAAAGAAACTATCAGACTTTATTTCCACTACTAATGCGTCTTCGTCCCAAATAGAGTTGGATATTAGATGGCGCCCTCAAATATCTGAAATGAAATATAAATGTTAGTCATAGCCCCGAAACACTCAACAACTGCAAATGCCTCACAAATTTTACTGCAGTAAAGCAACATATACTATGCGCCCCAGCTAAACCAGGCCAAGGTGTTTAAACATATAACAACCAGATACGATGATGGGACCCATGTCATTCGTTAGGAGACACCTTTCACGCACTGGGGAACTTTTCTGTTATCACTGACGAGCTGATTATTAAAAACGGTTTGCTTAACCTATATTTAGTCGCATAAGTGCGTGAACTGCAATTTCAAATTTTGCATCTCATTCGAAAACATAATATTAAGCGATTCTCAGCTTTCTATATCGACCAAGGTATTTTTCTGCGTTTCTAAGTTGGCGCGCAAAACGCTGAAAAATTGGAGGACGCTTAAGCTTCGCCTTCAAGAGTGGAACGCGACAGCGTTCCCATCGATCCGCCAAGGGGTGTAAGACAATGCGCTACGGCGCAGGGATCACTTACGAGGCGCCCCGCATCGGACTTTGCGCCAACCTATCACACGGAGAGCGTCGAGCAGCGCAGCGTTCGGCGCGGCAACGAAACGTGCGCCTGAGCAAACGGAACGAACCAAAGAACTCGGTGTCTCGGAGGGGGAAACGATCTACGCCAGCCAAACGTCGTGATCGGCACGGGCAGAGAGATACATAGATAGTAATCTAAAGAAAGGAACGGTGCTTGATTCTGCAACCCGAGTGGGAGCACGGCGAAGCGTCGTCAGGGGCGAGGGAGTCGGGGGAGAGGGAACCGGACCGCGCACAGCCCCAATGCGCGTATGGCGCGCCACCTATCGGGGCAGCGCCGTACATTGAGAGGAGGGGGTCTTCTGTGTTTGCCGCAAGATGGCTCTGCGTGTGCAGTAAGCGCAGAAGAAATGTAGCGGAAACGTACTTCGCTATCGTGTAAATGCGACTTCTGTAAGTTACAGGCTCATAATTACCGATATACACCGCAGTATAACTTTCTACGGCACGTTTTGAGGGCAACACCGCGTTCACTAGACGCGCGTTTGTACCGCTTTCAAGCATCGAACTCGTGGCTGAGTGGTAGCGTCTCCATCTCACACTCCGGAGACCCTGGTTCGATTCCCACCCAGCCCATTTTGGAAGTTGCTTTTTATATATGAAGTGCCTGCCGTGATTTATCGCTCACGGTCAACGCCGCGGACGCCGACACCGACGCCGACGACATCGGCTTTTCTGCGACACGAGCTCCTTAACGCTATCGCGTTAAAAAGAAGGCAAAGTGCCGGTGAGCCCGCGCGTTGCGTGCCGGCGACCAAAGGGCTATCCCCCTTAACATGGATGGGTTTTAAAGAATTGACTCTACACAACGGCTTACTTGGAGACTGCGATAAAGCTACAAAGCGGCGGGGTAACGGTTGGCTGCTGCTACGAGCAAGAAGCCGTGTCACCCTGTTTGCTACAGCATTGCACAACGGCTTAAGTCGGCGATAAGAAATACGACTGAAGCAATAAAAAAATACAAACGAAAGCCGCTATTCAAACGCATTCAAACGAAAGCAGCTCGTTTCGTATAATCAAGATTCAAGCAAACTGTCTTTGGGAGCAAAATGCTGACAAATTTTGAATTACTCCCATTGTTAGTGCGGTGCAAGGTCACACGAGAAAATTCCTTTATTCTTTCGTGAATGGTTTGTTTACTGTTGATTCTCTTTGCTACTTAAATTGTCATCGATATGGGCCGATCCGTAGTGTCGTCACCAAAGCCAGCTTACACCATGAGGAGCTAGTGTTGATACACGAAACTGTCCCTTCTTCGCCAAACTGATAGAGCAATGAAATTCCTTCATACGATATGAATGCCTTAAACCGATCTGCAACTAATTTAACAAGTTACCTTAGTATATGGTACGCTCATTCCGCCTCTCTTTATACCTGTAGTACTGTTTTGGGGCCAGAAAAAAAAAACATTGTATGTAATATTTTATGATTGTTTTGGGTTCCTGCGTTGTTTACTGCTTTCTTTTGCTTTGTCCATTTCTGTGCAGAGGTTCGTTTGCCTACGTGCTGTATATGTGTCAGGTATATACGCCCCCCTTCCCCCCCCCAAAAAAAAAACATTAGGCAGCATCAACCCCTACTCGCTCACCACCACCACTCCTCACACACATTCCTAAATCGGCTCCAAATCAATCTTGAGACTTACAGCTGTTTGGCGGTCAACATTTTGCTGCCTTTTTCATTCCTTTTGGATGGCGGTAGTTATCGGCATCTCCTGGGGTGTGAAGGCCAGCTTTCACATCGATTCGCTGCCCGCGCGATTAAGTCGAGCTGCGTTCACTTGTCACCATCTATTCAAAGGTCATGCGCATCGCTATTGCTTCGTTACTTAAACCTTCTTTGCTTGTGCTGATACAGAGACCAGGAAAGGGATTCGGTCTGTAGGCTCGTGGAACGAGCTGCGGCCTGAGGAAACGGCAGTTGCGCTTAACTTTTCTATTTGCTTCATTGTTTTGCTTCACCAAGCATTGCTACTGCCATGCAGAAATGTTCAACTGGTTATGTTATACTGCTTGGCGATTTCAATTTTCGCCAAATCAATTGACCATGATTGTCATCATCATGCCAGCACGCAACCGATTTCATTGAATTGACCTTGGACTTAAATCTTTCTCAGGTAATCAATCAACCCACTCGTGACAGTAACCCTTTAGATTTGGCACTAACTACTGCACCTGAAACCGTGTGTCCTGTGTTAATTATGACGGTTACCATGAGCTGCTTCAGCTAAAGCTCCAGGTACCCATGTTATTTACTCGATTTCAATATAAAGAGATTCGGGTTTATAACAAAGCTAACTACATTTCCATCAACATCGAACTTTAGCTTTTCACAGTGACTCATTTTTGCCGTCTTTTTCCCAACGTTCCGTTAACAAAAACTCGATACTTTACAACGACGAATTACTCGCTCATGCAGACAGATATATTCGGTACGTTTAGGCAGCAAGCGACAAGACTAATCAATGGTTCAATAAAAAGCTTTTAACCCGACGTAATTAAAAAGAAACGTCTGTACCGCAATGCTATAAACCGTCAAGCGAGTCCTTAGGCAGCAAGTACAAAACTTTTCTTAGTGAGTACTCTTTTGTCTTAGGCACTTCTAAAGATAAGTACTTCCCTCACGACCTACCTTCTCTCCTGAAGACTAACCCACGAAAATTTTGGCAAACGTTAACACCCGATCACAGTTCCGATATTTCCCTGCTGGAAGACAAACCCCCTCTTTCAGACGGGAAATGTCCATCGCTATGTAATGCATTTTTCTTCTTTTTTTACAAGGGAAGACCATTCCGATTATCCAGTTGGTTCCGGATGGCACCCATAAATATCTCAACTGAAGGCATCGTTAGCCTCATTAACGAACCTAAAACAACACCTGCCTTTGGTATAGACAATAACACTAAGCGATTAAAAAACACAGTATCTATTACAAGTGTCATTCTCTATCATATCTCGAAGCAGCCCTTATCGTTTGGTGTCTTGCCCGTTGACTGGAAGATTTCGAAGGTTGTAGCAATTTTTAAAACTGGAGATAGACATAGGCCTGAAAACTATCGCCCAATATTGCTAACATCTGTGCCATGCATACTACTTGAAGGCATATTCGCCTCGCACATTTACTCGCACCAAGAAAAAAATAACTTATCTTTCAGGAACAGCATGGCTTCAGGAAAGTTCTATCTTGTGAAACACAGTTACTGGAGTTCACCACCGATCTACACAGCAGTATGAACAACAGCCAACAAATAGACGCCATTTTCCTGGACTTCTCAAAGGCATTCGATTGCGTTGCCCATTGCCGGCTCATTTCTAAAACATCTCATCTAGGTATCGACTCACTAATACCTTCTTGGCTTAGAAACTTCTCATCGCTTCGTCGACAATTTACCGTTGGTAACGACTGTCCTTCTATTACTGAGGTCATGTCTGGTGCACCACAGGGAAGTGTCTTGGGGCCTCTACTTTTCCTAGTATTTATTAACGATCTGCCTACAAACATTTTCTCTTGCATACGACTGTTTGCCGACGATTGCGTTGTTTATCTAGCGATTAATTCCATTAACGGCCACACCGTTTTGCAGCATGACCTTCACATTATTACCGACTTATGTAACATACGGAAAATGTCTCCTAACCCTGCAAAATGTAGTAATATATTGTTCTCATGCAAGCGCACTAGCTCCATATTCACATACACTTTAAATAACACGACTCTGTCACGTACCACTACCTAAAGATACCTTGGTGTAAAGCTTACTAGTAACCTTTCTTGGTCTTCACATATTAGTACAATTTGCGCCACTGCATCTAAAACGCTTGGCTTTCCGAGGTGCAACTTGCAAAACTCATCTGCTGACATGCGTAAATTAGCATGCTTGACGTTCGTACGCCGGCAATTAGAATTTGTATCCGCTGTATGCTCACCATACCAAGAATACTTAATAACCATGCTCGAACGCATCCAGAACAGAGCTGCCCGATATATCACTCGGAATTTTGATCTGAACTCCAGTGTAACGCAGATCAAGCTCGATATTTCATTGCAGCCCCTAGACAACTAGTGCAAGGTTGATTTGCTCTGTCTATTTCACAAATATGTTAATTACGAGAAGCCATACATATTACCCCTCGAAACCCCCGCCCGTGCGTCCACAAGATTACTTAATCATTTTAACTTCAAGCGCGTTTTCGGTAAAACTACTGCTTTCAATTCACCTGCTGTACCTCGTGCCACATCCCACTGGAAAAGGTCTTCCCGATGATATCGTCTCGATAACTGATCGTAAAATATTTCGTGAACACCTGTGCGCGCGTTTTACTTAATCTCCTTCCTCTTATTTTGCTGTTATGCTTGAGCATTCTGTGCTTTGTTTTGTTTTTCAGTTCAGCTACTGTACAGTTGTGTTAGACTTATTTTTGTGTTGTTTCCATTGTACTCTACAGCTCATTGTTACATTGTACCCCTTGCTCAATGCTAGACAAGGCATGTAACGTGTTTCCTAAATAAATATAAAAATAAATAAATTATTTCGTCGAGTGACGGCTCGCCACGACGCTGGCAGATACTTGGAATCCCGCGATGTGGGTTACATTGCGTGGAAAATAAAATCATGCGAAGCAGCGTCCGTCATCAATAACAGGCAATAACATTTAAACCGTAAGCAATATGACTGTCACCCATTACCTGGTCTGGTTTTTCCCTAATTGTACACCACTTTTCGTGCAAAATTGGCAACTGTAAGCGAGTCGCAAGGAGTTGAGAAATTAAGCGTTCTACTAAGGGGGAGCGCCGAGGCAACAGCCAAACAGGAAGGAAAAGCAAAAATTAACAAATTTAGCTGTTGTTAGCGAAAATATTTATGGATCAACATCCCTTTATTTTAAAACTATGTACAGAAAGCACCGCCGGAACTAGACAACTATTCCGCGTGTTTCGAATGACGCTTCTACAGTTATCAGTCGAGACGCCTGACGTAGCCATTTGTCTGCTGTGCTTATGTGGGTGTTTTTCTAACCTTCCGCGGTGGGCACCTTACGTCTAGAACCGCAGCGTATTGCGTTCTACGCGGTTGTACGGTACTGGCGGCCACACATCGTTACGCAACTTCCTAACTAACAATACAAGTAGCTTTTGACATTTGGCAGTCGGTTTCGTTCATGCCATTTCAAGCCTATGCAAATAGGTATTGTTTTGCGCTTTGTTACGAAATCTTGTATTACTCAATGTTATGTAATATTCGTCAACTTATTTGAACTCTTTGTGCATGACTGACCGTCATCCTGGTGTTTTGCTGACTGTAACGAGGTTGCAACCTCGTCAAGCTGCTCAAGCTTTTAGTCCCATACTCCTCCTATCCAAAGGAAATAAAGTTGATTGATTGATTGATTGATTGATTGATTGATTGATTGATTGATTGATTGATTCGTGATTCATTTATGAACTTGGTTGAGCAGTAACCGAGGGACCAAAGAAAACTGATTGTTTCGCAAACATATGTTTCTCTATAATTCTTTCTGAGCTAACTCAAAAAACGCTACTAGAAATCTTTATTTTACACTCTCGCTTGTTTACACGTTCTTAGCAGTGTTCCTCCTGCGCTTCTTTGCTGCGCGAGTCAATTTGACGTAGTTCCTTGTTTGCCAAGTAATGGAGAGGCGTATCTCACAGGCGTACCTGTGAGATACACCTTATTTAATTTCTCTTTTGCGGGTTCACGCGTTATTCACATTAATCACATTATTCACATTTCAACTAGTAAAGATACTCCACCTCATTTGCATAGAAAAGTTCTATTGAGTTGCGCCCCCCTCCCCCCCCCCTGACAAAATATCCTGGGTACGTGCCTGATATGTGTAAAACTTTGGTAAAGTGATGGGTATCTTACGTTATTGTATGCGTTGTTCGAAATGCTGATTGTGTATTGTATTGCGCTGACATGTCCAGGACAGTATTACCTATGTTCTGGATGGCATTTTTATGATCATGAAGGTGCCTCTTATAATATAATGACTACTTTAATTCTGACACAGAAATCCACGCTTATGGGCCGTGTATGGTAATCGGTACGAATAAAATGAAATTACTTCTTTCCAACAAAGATATCATCAAAATGCTTGGAAGTAAGCTTCTGTAGCTACGTCAGGTGCAATAAGGTAGCGTCAGATCTGATGATATCAGGATTGTCTTTTACTGTGCTCTTTCAGTGCTCTCCACTGCGAAATGCAGAAATAAGTTACGTTTATTTATTTAGACCTCTTACGCATTTCACTAAACAAATTTTGAGGTTTTGTGTCGCGAAACAGCAATATGATATTGCGGCTCTTTAACATACACCGAATGGCGGGCACACGGGCGCTTTCGCATATCGCCGCCATGAAGGTGCCGGGACATGATCCCGCGCCTTCAGGCTTAGCTGCGCAATGGCTCAGCCACTACACGGCCAATGCGGCTTTCTCGCATTTGTCATGTTGGCGGTACTACAAAATCCACACCGGGAGCGTTTTTATACATTTCCTAAATTTACTACACTTGCCAAAAGGAAAAAAATGTAGTACTTTATAGTTAACATTGACATCGGAACAGTTTTAATGTTTTACAAATACAGGAAAACGCATATAATTATGAAATGAAATAGGCAACGAGTTTAAAATTGGTTTTGCTAACAATATTGCAAACCTTATCAAGCAGCAAAACTTCACGTACTTCATTTGATCATGACATACCACAACTTTGTCAAGAAAACTTTTACCGCGTATCCTAAACTTCATATTGAAAGCGGAAACTTTCAGAGTGAATCGTTAGACTGGGGCTTTCCTTTTGCTGGCCCCAACATATCGCTCATAAATTGAGTCAGAATTTCATAACGATCTAAGTTCCGTTCTTCACCCAAATATATCTGAAGTCGATGGTCAAAAGTAGTGATTTCTCTTAACGTTGATTTATGCTGGCGTGCCCAATAAAGAGATTTACAACGGATAGTACAAAGAAGAAATGTGTCCATTTGGCGTTATGCAAGCAAGCCCATGTTTTTTTTTTTGTGAAGAAATCTAGCTACCGACATCTTTCGGCTCGGACTCGCATGAAGCATAACGCCACTTCCGACATAGCAATAGAACAACGCGGAAGAATGTGCAGTACAGGCACAAGATGTAATGTGAAAGAAAGAAACAGAGGTTGCCTTTATTGTGCTCCTGTAGTATATATACTTGCAGTGTGGCCTGAATTAGCCTAAAGAAATGTTTTTGAGCATAAGGATGAAAAAGTTATTCCTGTCAAGCACTGTTCTATAGTGCTGTCCCATACCAAGGCTTCATTGCTTACTTTCGGCCCGTCATCCGGGTCAATAAGCGTGAAGGTCTGCATTGGCTAATTGGTGTGCTATTCTAACTCCTGCGCATAAAAAAAAGAAACGACGCAAAACAGGAGCGAATAATTGATTCGTTGCCGTTAGGCTTCCACGTTGCTCCAGCTAAAGAAACCGCTTTTGCTCTAGTGTCAAAGAAGCAGTGGCATATCGGCTAGTTTCTTTCGGTTTGCGTTGTCACATGCCTAGTAATTTGCTTCATCGCACCAGAACTTACGCATAACAATTCAAGAATTTGTGTTCAGTAGGACTTCGTTTCACAGCGAGCAGTAACTCACCGTTTAGGTGCCGACTCCGTCCCTCGGGTCAGCATGGCGGTGTCACAAATCGACGAAGCTGCAACGACGAGACAGACCTTGCAAATGCAACACACGGCTGCTGAGCGCACACGGCTTTCCTCAGCCACAAAATGCCATCACGAAAGCGGCCTAATGAACCAAACATGGGACTCCCAGAAGGGCAGTTACACGATAGGAGGCCGCGACGGTAGGCAGCTAAAAATGCAGATAACTTATATGAAGCACAAGACGTGGCGAGCAGGAAGTGCGTCGCTCCAAGCGGCTGCCAGACAATAATGGCCACGTTTCTGTACCGCCTGCCTGCTCAATGCGAAAAAATAAAATAACGGGAATAAAAAAGAACTCTTATCATTATCCTCAAAGAGCTCAGGAAATACGAAGGACAAATGAAAACAGGAAAAATACTGTAGAAAGAAAGGTACTGTGTGACACATGTTGTGGAGACTTATAATAATAATAATAATAATAATAATAATAATAATAATAATAATAATAATAATAATAATATACCACTCAATCATTTTCTTACCCTGCCCAGGGAGAACCATGAGGTATAAGTGCTGGCGCACGCATACATTCAAGGAAACGGCGCGGCAACAAAAGTAATATAATCTTACTAAAATATAGTGGAACTGACAATTTACTACTGATGACATCATTCTTGATATTTTTTGAGTATATGAATAATCATTACGCAGTCCCTGAATTAGATAATATGCTCAAAGTAATAAGTAGTCTAACAAATTTATCTGAAAGTCAGCTTGAAATAATATTGAAATACACCAGTTCGAGTGTAAAGACAGAAACTATGCAACTAGTTCTCAATATAGCTAATAGACTCTATAATAACCATCTTATCATAGTAGGAGCTGATTCTGAGGGTCATTTAAGTACTCAAGGATTTAACGCAGACTACTTAGGAATATCTAACATACAAAGAGTAAAAATAATAAACGATATTTATACAAAGTACTTATATAGATGTACTATTGATAACGCAATATATACTCTAAAACATAACTATATAATCCCTATCGAGATAAATAAAATTTTCTCATTGTATGAAGACCAAATTGGTATTTTGTCAAAAAAACTATGTAATTCTTCATATATTAAATCGCTTAGAAAGCCTGTTTCATTAATATTTAATCAAGAAGAGACATGTAAAAAATTTGAGAGTTTCAGTGATATGCTAGATCATATCACTTACTTAATAAAATGTCTTGAGAAAAATACTGAAGGAGTATCTAATGAAAATAAGGAGCAATCTCAATCAATAACAATCTCTCTAATAAACGATGTTTTAAATAGTTACAAAATGAAGAAAAGAACAATCTTGCAAAGAACAGTGCCCATAGAACAACGCGCATGGTGACTACAAAAAGAAAGAGAAGAAGGGCAGCTGAACAATACGTAAAACTATGGCACAACAATGCAAAGCTCGGAAAAGAATAATGACAGCAAGAATTAAAAATATCAAGATCATGAAAACGATAACAATAATAAATCAAGCAATCAAGCACTCAAAAGTTTGTGCAGTGCCCAGGAAATCCTACAGAGCCTTTGTACTAGTGCACTTAAAATGTAGTACGTAGGACAAAATCTACAACGACATATGTAGTAGACAAAACAATGCGAGATGGAGAAACAGATTGGTAAGCAGGGAACATGACAGTGGGGGTAAAAGGGAGTCATTCATAGAACATGATTGTCTACATTTGTACAAACACAGAAAATTTACTGTGAAATATGTCAACACAGCTAGGTGGAAGAATTATTACATGTTTTTGGTAGTTGAGTCATAGGACAGTCTATAATGCAACAAGGCCGGGCAGCAAATGTGTAATACAACATGGTTTACTTCTGCAGCATGGAAAATTGCACATTATTAAGATTTGGGGAATATACAAAACACTTAACCAACTTACAGGGGAACAAAAGGTGTGACTTAGTGCGCCTTCATTTTAGAGGTGTGAATTGAAGTATATTTGATAGAGCTTGAATATGGTCATCACAACGGCAAAAGCGGTGCTTGAATATAGATATCAGTTATTTATGCGCGCGTTAAATGAAGTAGCAATTCAATTTGTACGTTCCGTGTCAACGAGGCATGCTGTAGTAGTGGAACGCACAGATTAGAATACAATTTGAGATAGGTAACAGGGACTGGAGGTCAGGTGATTTATGACAAACAATACCAAGAGTGCGAAGGGCGTGTTCTCTCGTATATTTATTGTGTAAAGAGGACTTTACCATTTTGTCTAAATGCACGCCAAGATGTTTTACTTATTTTACCGACCGTGGGCACTGCAGCACCTCGAAGGATGTAGGAACTTCTACATGGTGTTGTCCGTGTATAATTTAATGCCATAGTTTTGGAAGCACTTAAGACTGGCTTATTGTTTGTGCTCCAGTTCGAGAGTGAAAAAAAATTCTTTTCGGAAGGGAATGCAGTGCGGAACGCGGTTGACAGTCATAACTCCTCTATCGAAAAGAATGTAGACAAGAAAATAAGTAACATTTCTTAAACTTTTATTCAGCCCTATTGCAGCTGCTCACAGGGAACAAACTGATGACTTAAAATCAGTTTTAAGCCAGAAAGCCGTGTCCACAAATGCGGACACAAGTTGTGAAAATGCCTCGTGAGCTGCTCGCAGTCATTTTATTTTGTTTTTATTGTTTGCTTAGCTAATATATGGCACCCTCTTTTGAAATCAAGGTAAACCATGATGTATAGGCTGGTAAATAGTGCGATTGGAATGCCTCAGAGTATTTTGCAGGCATGTACTTGGCTTTATAAAAAGTGTTCACAATTGTGGACGTTAGTAGCGAACTATACTATTTGCGAAAACGTTCGCAGTCATGTTCTTTTTTATTTGTTCACGGCCGCGTTAGCCTAGATAAGGTGTTCTCCTTTGGAAACTGAGTAAACCATGGTCAACGCAAAAGAAGGTGGGTCATATTATTGCCCCGCAAGTGTTGGCTCAGGATTACCTGGCGTTATACATAGTTGCCACAAATGTGGACATTGGTAGGAAAGAGGTTAAATAGCTTTGTGTCATCAGCCTATAGAAGGAATGAAGAGTATCAAATTAAGCTTATCCTTAAGCCTAAGGATAACTTAAGGGAACTTAAGCTTATCCTTTCTCCCTGCAACCGCTGTGGTATAGTACTAGGGTTTCCTTGCCTTTTCACGTCACCTCCCCCCTCTCTTACATAGGAACTGCTTCTTCTCCATCTCCTGCTTCTCCCCTCTTCAGTTCTTTCTATCTGCATCCCCTCTGGCCTCGTACATTAATAGAATGGGAAGTACTGCAGATTCTGCAATGCTTCTGAGGGGAGTCGCGGATATTTACAGCTGCCAAGCGGCTAATGTGCCGACGGCCAGGGAGCTCGAGAGAGTATTGTGTACACTCGACGTGGTAGGGTGAAAACAAGTTTCTCCCGTCGCTATTTCGCTATTACTCGGGTTGTCATCTACATACACCCTCTGAACCCTGCCCCACGCGGTCTGCCCGACAGCAGCAGCAGTAGTGGGAAAGTCGAAGGAACAGGAAAAGGAAGCTTCGCTTTAAAAAAGCCGTGAGACTGCCATGAAAGTACTCAGTCGCAACGCAATAAGAACACGTAGCAATTTAAAGTCAAGCTTGCACGGCACTACATGTCGCCACTTCGTCAGCTCCAGATTGGCTATTCAGAGGAGACACAGAAGACACCCACCATAACCGACGTCCCGCTGGCAATGGTTTGGAAGCCTTGGCAACACTCCACCGTTGCCTCTGTTGAACATGTACATGGGCGTGCTCCTTCGCTGTTTCGTCAGCGTGAAGTTTACTGTCTCCCAGAAAGCACAGTCGAAGGTGACTTAAAGTACAATAAGATACAATACCTTCGGAAGACGAAGACAGAACAAACGTATCATCGAAATGATGAAAGGAACTGCACCACGCAGCCGCCTGAAAAAAGTTCTTTGGACCAAGCATGGCCTTTACAACTTCAGAAGAGTCGGGGACAGAAAGCCCCAAGCACCCTACAAAGGCAGCCTCGCAAAAAGAAAAACAGCAATCCTAGGACCGTTACAGGTTGTGGCTGGGAAGGTAGGAAGAAAGGTCCCTTGGAAGCCGGGATATTTTTAGTATTTAGTGTTTCTGCAGCGGCTCTGTGCTAGCTGCGCGCTTCTATTATTCCTCTGTGGCCGCGGTGGGCGCAGGCTTTATTAAACGTGGCCGGCTCCCGGCGCACAGCTTTCTTCCTGCCGGAGAATGCACAGTGGCGTTGAGCTTTTCGTGGAGGCTCCCAAAAGCTGAGCAAATGTCCACAAGTCTCACCGCCTTATTTCCGCTGCCCCAGAGCCTACCGATCATGTCTTCTTTTCTAAGCGTATACGTGCCTTCACTCTCAACTCGCCTTCCGGAACTCTACCGCGCCTTTACTCTTTGACCTTCTATATTTTTCCGCATACGTTTCTCATTTTTCACGCGCAGCCTCTCTGTTTTCTTGCTGATAGTCTTTTTTTTTTTTTCGCGCCTTCACTTTGTGTTTCCTTAGGACGTCTCGCCGTTCTTTTGTGGCTACTCGTTCACTTTTTTTGCGCCTATTTCTGCATCCTTCGATTTCCTATCAAGTGTATTTTAGCCGCTTTCGCGAAATTCTTTTGCTTTCTTAGGAAGTCTTCTTTCTGAGTTCAACTAGCAAGCCCCTGTACAAGAGCGCGCGAAGCCGGCAATCTCCTCCCCGCCCCCTACCAATATTGCAAGCCGTATTTTTGGGATGACTCCCGGCGAGAAGGTGGCGCAATAACACCGGCCTCCAACGCAGGCGCCACAGTGGGTGAAATGCAGGCGCCATTTGCGCGAGCAACGAAGCGCACACAGAAAGCCGCGCAGATCTACGAGCACGCTGATGTCTCCGTCGTAGCACTTTCTCCGTATCAATGGCGGCACGTGACAGCGAGGAAAACAAAGCAAAGAAACAGGGAAAGCTTGGTGGCGTTGCTTGGCTGAAACAGCCCAAGAACCTATTGCGCACTACAGCCATATATTGGGCCCCGTTCAAATTCACACCAGCGTCATGTGACCGCGACCGCAGTTTCCGCAACTGGTGGTACAACAAAGGAGTTGAATCCTTCATAATAATTCAGAGCATCCTAAAATACTTCAATTAGTTTCCGCGAGTAAGGTTCATCCGCACATTTTTAACTATAAGTGTAACATGTTACTTATTTTCACAGCCAGAGATGAAAAAGTGCGGGGAGGGGAGAGGCGCGAGCTCACAAGTCAATGCGATGCTAGCAACATGACCATAGAAAGCCAACAGACAACGAAGTCATCGGGGAAATTAGCAGTGCACTTGGTTGATATTGAAATGAAGAAAATAATACAGAATATGGAATGAAAGTTGACGAACAGATAACTTGTTGCCAGTGGGGCCGAAACCACAACCCCAGCATTACGCGAGCGTTGCACTACCAATCGTGTTACGGCGACGGCTATAAATCCGTGCACTAACTAGAGTATTTATGCTTACTGCATCTAGCCCTGGGAGTGTCAGCCAGCGCCACTCAGAGCTATGGCGGGTGGACGTGGAACGTTTTTTTGTGCTCAATGGCGTCAGGTTGTACGAGAACATACGAGAGCAGGCACGTGGGTAATAAACCCTTATATGCTACCTGATGACATCAAGGCTACCAGATTCGAGACCCTCGCTATACCAGATGCAGCCTTGATGCAAGCGGAAATTTATGTGCATTTAGGGATTTCTCCCGCGAAGCCTGCCATTATCAACTCAATCTCAGTAATGGAATAGCCATCAGAGCAAGCAAAAGACCACGGGTTGCCAGAAAACGCGCTGCCAGCGCTTTTTCTTCGGTACAGGCTAGGTAAGTCCATAACTCATGTTCATTTACAGTGCTAGGTACAGTGCTAGGTACAAATAGAAGCTATTCTTGTGCACTGGGTGCATTTATCGAGCTTTCATTCTATAATCATGCAATATAACATATAAATATGAAAACGATATCTCGTTGGTGTTCAGCCAAAGAAATGAGAATGTAGAGAGGTCACTTTGACACGATATGAGCTTTTAGATGCCATGATAGCCCAAGACGGCCTCAGTAGCAGTGTATCCTTAACAGGCAGACATGAACAGGCAGGCAGAAAGGGCAGGAAATACAACTAATAAAATATTACTTGAGCGCTTTTAGGTCATGTGGCTATCAGAAAATCTGGAAGTTGGTTATTTTCCAAGCATAGCTATTTATGGGAAGAATTTCGATATCTATGATAACCGAATTCATGAGGCACACACCGTGAACACACAAACGTTAAAAATTCAGTAACTATGTGAAAGGAAAAGAAAGAAGCCATTAAGAAACATGCTTAGTTTAATGAAGATTATTTGTTCATTTATACTGTAGTCGTTCCAATGATGAGGCTTACAAATATTTCAGGAGAACGAAGTAAAACATGCTAGACGTTTATATTATTGATATGCTACCAACAGCAGGGATCCTAGTAATAGCGTTTAATCAGAATAAACTCTGTTTCAACCAAAACTAGCTGCCCTTATGCCATGTGTCCTCTCGGTTATCGGATACCGAATTCCACAGTCTGTACTCACAGGGGCGTTCTCTGGTATAAGGCAGCAAAGTGCGCGACCAAACCGTTCAGGAAGACGAAAAGTACGTACCGGTAATAAATTCAATGGACAATTTCTTAATGCCGCGAAGAGATATATGATTCATATTCGGGCGGTGCAGCAGGTGAACTTATGAAAGCCTGCCGTTCTAGTGCATATCCAATACGGCATATTGAGTTCGGAAGGAAGTCTTGAGCTCACAGCAGTACGATTTGCTGCGCGGAGAATAGTGCACCATTTATTAAGATCTGCGCCGAATATATCTTATTCATTAAAACAAGAATGGAATTCTTGGGAGAAATTGAGTGAGTGCGAGGCATATGCTTAGGATGAAGCAGGCACCAGGGGCACTGAACAGGCCGACTCGAGATCAGGGAGTAAAAAAAAAGATCAACAACCCCTAATCGCATTTGCAACGGTTGTATATTGCACGGACTTTTTCATAAAGGAACAGCTGGAGAAACTGTGCTGAAAATTAAACATAAGGATGCTGCGTAGCATACGTCTGTCTGACCGAAAAGTGGCTGCAGTTGAGCGAACGCTTTTAATGTGCCAAGTCATCCCAATATTTTATTCTGCCCTAAAGAATTATCTAGACAGTTGCGAGTTGTTTTCTCGTCTATATTCTTGCATTCAGGCAGCCAGCTAAGCCTTCAAAATGCAAAGTGCTACCCTTAGTTTCACCATGCCGAGTTTATTTCATGACTTTTATTTTAGCACCTTTGCAAACAGCAGAAACTTTATCGCCTTCATCTTTTACATCCAGTTGAACGTCTCTGTTTCTTCCACATTTTGTTATTGATGACTCCGCGTATCTGCACTTGCAATTACCCTGTATCCGGCCATCATATTGTTTGACGCCAGCTTCCATTCCTCGTCCACACTATCGAGGCGCAAGTATAACATTCCTTGCTCTACAGGCCAACTTCATAGCATCCATGTTCCTCAAAGAAGGGCGTTTATCTGACTTTTAGTAAGGTGCAGCCCACGTCCCCCTGTGCACTTTCTAATTTGTAGTTTTACCTTGCGCTGTTGGCGGATCTTTGGGTACGTCTTCCTTTCGATTATGTATACGCCCAGGTATATCTACTGCTTGCATATGGGTACGGCCGTTCTGTGAAAATGATACCAAATCGTCGCTCACTTCCTTCACAGGGACCACAATCCCCGATTTTCGTGTTTTCAGATTTAGGCCGACATATGTCGCCTCATGGAAACGCGTCTCGCAAGCCTTCGTAAATCTGCTGCAATATTCCCAGAGCACCATTATGCCCTCTGTATATATTGGCGAAGGGACCATTTTCGTAGCACCCACTGCCCATTACGGATGTAAGGAAACTCGAAGCATAGTTCAGTATATTACAGCCGTCTCTATTTTCTTATGAACCATATTCGATGTACCTTTGTGGGGTAAAACTAACATCGCTATCGAAATAAAATTCATAAAAATTTTGTCCAGTTGTCGATTTTTTTTCATGTTGCAAGTTGGTAACCTTTTTTCAAGTTCAATCTCGTAAATCATAATTTTTTACGATGTGTTACTTTGCTAGCTGGCCAATGAATTTTTAGGTATTGCTCTGCGCTTCTGTCTCCCCTTCCTCAATACCTTATGAGTCTAGCAAAAATCATTTTATACTCAGCGCACCTGTCTCAATCATATCGTCTGTTCGGTTATCTACATTGTATGCTACGCTGAACGTAAACAAAATAGATAGATATTCAAGAAATAGGTAGATATTCAAGAAATAAAAACAGACCAATCATATTCAGGCTTCTCGACACTAGACATAAGACTCAAATATTGCGAAAAGGCTACAAGCTCAAAGGCTCCAACTTGTCTATCGGAGAGGATTTCAGCCGCAAAATGCGGGAGACTAGAAAAAAACTCTGCGATAGTGCAAAACCCAATCGGGAAAAACATGAAAGGTCTCTTTATCCTATGATAAGCTCTACATTAATGATCGCGTATTCGTTTGGGATCACGAAAAAAATGAAAGGGTGTCACTACAAAAAAACATAGAAAGAAATCGTCCATCAACGCGAAGTCAAACAAATTTAAGACCCTAACAAAGAAACTTGAGACCCTAACAGTGCTTAATATAAATGCGAGAAGCATAGTACACAAGGGAGAACTCCTGGAAGGACTGTTACTTGAACACAATCCGGATATAGTGGCCATCACTGAAACCTGGCTATCCCCAGATATCTTCAATCACGAGATATCTCCACCAGGTTACTCTGTTATCCGTAAAGATAGGCTGTCTCGTGGTGGTGGCGTGGCCCTACTTCTTAAGAATGATATTCCATTCGTTCCACTCCGCGATGTCTCCAACGCGGAGGCTGTATTTTGTAAAATATTGTTACGTAAGAAGACGCAAATGAAAAGCTATAGACAAGTATATTTACAACGTAATACGCCGCACTTGGCCAAGAGGCAACAGCCCGCGCTAGCCTCCAATCGTTGTCTTCGTCTTCTTCCTGCTCAGCTCTTCGTCAGTGGGAACATACCCCGTAGCACTACCCCCGGCGGCAAAAGCGCCGTCCCGGAGCGACTAAAGGCTGGACTCTGAAGCAGTGTAGTAGCTCTTGAGCCTACTGACGTGCACGACATCACTAGACGCCAGAGTAGATGACGAGGTTGAGCTCACAGGAGCAATTTCATAAGTCACAGGCGTCACCTGGCGCAGCACGCGGTAGGGTCCTGTGTATCGCGAAAGGAGCTTTTGTGAAAGTCCGACGTGACGAGAGGGCGACCACAAGAGCACGAGCGAACCAGGCGAAAACTGTACGTCACGGTGGCGGGCGTTGTACTGACGCTGCTGAGTGGTTTGCGAGTCCGTCAGTCGAGCACGGGCAAGCTGGCGTGCATGGTCGGAGAGAGCGATGGCGTCGCGCGCATACTCGCTTGTTGAGATCGAAGTACTGAAGTACTATAGCGCCAAACAGACGACACGGGAAGAAGAGACACAGACGAGCGCTTACTAACAACTGATGCTTTAATGACGGAAGCACACAATATATATACACAAATCTGGCGGCGCAACTCGCGCATTGTCAAAACATCACATGGTAAAAGGGCGAAAGGCGATAGAACGATTGTGAATGTGACGTTCGTGAAGATGACACGTGGTGTACAGGGCCAAATGACTATACGTGATAATGGTTACATGATACACAAACACTGGCGTAAGGGAGTACCCCTTAAAAAACTAAAAGATTAGGAATGTTCACCAGGCGCGGGCGGCGCAGCAACATGCTCAGATTCAACTATGGGCTTCTAAAAATGACATCTCACTTTTATAGAGAATTTTAGATGGTTCGCTTACGCATTCAGTGCCCTTCCTTTTAATGTAGAAGGCTTCCTTCAGCTCGCGGGCCACGCTGTCTCGACTTCTGTCCAGAATGATAGTCTCACTTAGGCGAGGCTTGCACCCGCACTCTTTGCAGTGGATGGCCATATTGGAACCTGTTCCTTTCTCGTGTAACCTATCGTGTTCTTTCAGCCTTTCATTAAGACACCGCCCCGTTTGTCCAATGTAAACTTTTTTGCATGAGAGCGGAATTTGATATACTACCCCTTCCTTGCAACTGACAAGTGGATTGGTATGCTGGGTTCCGCAGGTCACGCGTTCTGTTTTCTGGTTGTTAACGCGGGCGCACATTGTTGCAAGTTTTGAAGGGGCTGAGAATACAACGGGGACTTTGAATTTACTCGCGACCTTTTTCAGCTTGTGGGCTACGCGGTGGGAGTACGGTACAACTACAGGTCTTAATCTCCTGGTTTGTTCTTGCGTGTTTTTTCTTGCTTTCCCTTTTATCTTCTGGAGCAGGCTCTCTACAACAGAAGTTATAACTGACTGTGGGAACCCCGCCTCCTTTAGCCTTTCAATCTGCTGATGGAAGCTGCTCCGTATGGTATGCTTACTTGACTTCCTGGTAGCCGATTCCAATGCCCCTTTTGCTATCGCTCTTTTTACGGTCTTAGAGTGGGCTGACTCATAAGACAAGAGCTCTTTCTGCGCTCGGGGTTGGTACTTCCAGTGCACTTCAGCTCCCACGCTGAGCTCGAGGTCTAAAAACTGTAACTTATTATTCTTTGGTAGTTCAAAGGTGTATTCTAATCCATGGCTATATTTCATAAAGACATCTAGCGTCTCTTTGACAGTTTCTTGGTGGCCTGGTGGATCCTGTCTGTTCAACACAATTAAGAAATCATCTACATATCTAAATACTTTGTAGATATCTAAATACATGTAGATGATTTCTTAATTGTGTTGAACAGACAGGATCCACCAGGCCACCAAGAAACTGTCAAAGAGACGCTAGATGTCTTTATGAAATATAGCCATGGATTAGAATACACCTTTGAACTACCAAAGAATAATAAGTTACAGTTTTTAGACCTCGAGCTCAGCGTGGGAGCTGAAGTGCACTGGAAGTACCATCCCCGAGCGCAGAAAGAGCTCTTGTCTTATGAGTCAGCCCACTCTAAGACAGTAAAAAGAGCGATAGCAAAAGGGGCATTGGAATCGGCTACCAGGAAGTCATGTAAGCATACCATACGGAGCAGCTTCCATCAGCAGATTGAAAGGCTAAAGGAGGCGGGGTTCCCACAGTCAGTTATAACTTCTGTTGTAGAGAGCCTGCTCCAGAAGATAAAAGGGAAAGCAAGAAAAAACACGCAAGAACAAACCAGGAGATTAAGACCTGTAGTTGTACCGTACTCCCACCGCGTAGCCCACAACCTGAAAAAGGTCGCGAGTAAATTCAAAGTCCCCGTTGTATTCTCAGCCCCTTCAAAACTTGCAACATTGTGCGCCCGCGTTAACAACCAGAAAACAGAACGCGTGACCTGCGGAACCCAGCATACCAATCCACTTGTCAGTTGCAAGGAAGGGGTAGTATATCAAATTCCGCTCTCATGCAAAAAAGTTTACATAGGACAAACGGGGCGGTGTCTTAATGAAAGGCTGAAAGAACACGATAGGTTACACGAGAAAGGAACAGGTTCCAATATGGCCATCCACTGCAAAGAGTGCGGGTGCAAGCCTCGCCTAAGTGAGACTATCATTCTGGACAGAAGTCGAGACAGCGTGGCCCGCGAGCTGAAGGAAGCCTTCTACATTAAAAGGAAGGGCACTGAATGCGTAAGCGAACCATCTAAAATTCTCTATAAAAGTGAGATGTCATTTTTAGAAGCCCATAGTTGAATCTGAGCATGTTGCTGCGCCGCCCGCGCCTGGTGAACATTCCTAATATTTTAGTTTTTTAAGGGGTACTCCCTTACGCCAGTGTTTGTGTGTCATGTAACCATTATCACTTATAGTCATTTGGCCCTGTACACCACGTGTCATCTTCACGAACGTCACATTCACAATCGTTCTATCGCCTTTTGCCCTTTTACCATATGATGTTTTGACAATGCGCGAGTTGCGCCGCCAGATTTGTGTATATATATTGTGTGCTTCCGTCATTAAAGCATCAGTTGTTAGTAAGCGCTCGTCTGTGTCTCTTCTTCCCGTGTCGTCTGTTTGGCGCTATAGTACTTCAGTAATGCACCAACTAGCCCAACAAAACGTTTTGCTGAGATCGAAGTAGGAGGAAGTGCCGTGTCAAGGGGCAAGGTCGGTTCGCGACCGTAGAGCAGATAAAAGGGAGAAAATCCGGCGGTGTCGTGCCGGGAAGAATTATAAGCGAATGTGACGTAAGGAAGGCCAATGTCCTTTGACAAACGTACTTTGACAGCATATCGGTAAGAGTACGGTTTAACCGCTCTGTCAGGCCATTCGTTTGAGGATGGTATGAGGTAGTCAGCTTGTGTTGAGTGGAGCAGGAACGTACAATGTCGGCGATAACTTTCGAGAGGAAGTTACGACCACGGTCAGTGAGCAGCTGTCGCGGGGCGCCATGAAGTAAGATAATGTCCCGCAAGAGAAAGTCCGCGACGTCAGTGGCGCAACTGGTAGGGAGAGCCCGCGTGATAGCGTATCGGGTGGCGTAGTCAGTTGCGACGGCTACCCACTTGTTCCCAGAGGATGACGTGGGAAAGGGACCGAGGAGGTCTAATCCAACACGAAAGAACGGTTCCACAGGGACAGTGATCGGCTGGAGATGACCGGCAGGTAGCACCTGAGGTGTTTTCCGACGCTGGCAGGTATCACAGGCAGCAACATAGTGTCGGACAGAGCGAGCGAGACCAGGCCAATAGAAGCGGCGGCGGACGCGGTCATACGTGCGGGTTACGCCAAGATGTCCTGCAGTAGGTGCGTCATGCATCTCAAAGAGCACAGTCTGTCGTAGATGTTTTGGCACGACAAGAAGAAGATCAGATCCGTCAGGAAGGAAGTTCCTTCGGTACAGAATGCCGCCCTGGAGGACATATCGGCGAACGGATGCGTCGGTAGGTGTAGAGCGCAGACGCTCGATGAGTACTCGCAGCGATAGGTCTCGGTACTGCTCATCGGCGATGTTAACGAAGGCAGACACAGAGAAAATGCCGTCGGCAGTACTACTGTCGGCGTCGTCAGGCTCGTCTGCCGGGTAGCGAGACAGGCAGTCAGCGTCCTTGTGTAGTCGGCCAGATTTGTAGGTGACAGAGAAGGAATATTCTTGGAGGCGTAGGGCCCAGCGACCAAGTCTTCCTGAAGGGTCTTTCAATGAGCATAACCAACAAAGCGCGTGATGGTCTGTGATAACGGAAAAGGGTCGGCCATATAAGTATGGGCGGAACTTCGCAACCGCCCAAACTAGGGCCAGACACTCAGGCTCAGTGATGGAATAGTTGCGCTCCGCGGGTGAGAGGAGCCTGTTGGCGTAAGCGATAACACGGTCGTTGCCGCGCTGGCGTTGTGCCAGTACTGCGCCAATTCCGTGACCGCTGGCATCAGTACGAACTTCGGCAGGCGCAGACGGATCGAAATGGGCCAGAACGGGAAGCGTTGTGAGAACGTCGATTAGATGCGAGAATGCAGAGGCCTCGTTAACGCCCCACTGGAAAGGGGCGTCTTTTTTCAAAAGCTCGGTTAGTGGTCGTGCTATGGGCGCGAAATTTTTCACGAAACGGCGGAAGTAGGAACAAAGGCCGATGAAGCTGCGCACATCCTTGACACACTTCGGAACAGGAAAGTGCGTAACAGCATGGATCTTGCCTGGGTCCAGTTGCACTCCGTTCGCGTCAACGAGATGCCCAAGGACGGTAATCTGGCGACGGCCGAATTGGCACTTCGATGCGTTCAGTTGCAGACCGGCGCGACGAAAAACGTCCAGGACTGCCGAGAGGCGCTCGAGGTGCGTAGCGAACGTTGGGGAGAATACTATGACGTCGTCCAAGTAGCACAGGCATGTGGACCATTTGAAACCGTGAAGAAGGGAGTCCATCATGCGTTCAAAAGTGGCAGGAGCGTTACATAGACCAAATGGCATTACTTTGAATTGATAAAGACCGTCCGGAGTTACAAAAGCAGTCTTCTCGCGGTCGAGATCGTCCACAGCAATCTGCCAGTAGCCGGAGCGGAGGTCAATAGAAGAGAAGTAGGGAGCACCATGGAGGCAGTCAAGGGCGTCATCGATCCGAGGTAGGGGATACACGTCCTTTTTGGTAACCCTGTTAAGGTGCCGATAATCCACGCAAAAGCGCCATGAACCATCCTTCTTTTTTACCAGTGCAACCGGTGACGCCCATGGACTACATGACGGTTCTATGATGTTATTGGCAAGCATTTTGCGAACTTCAGCGTGAATAACTTGACGCTCAACCGGGGACACTCGATACGGGCGGCGATGAATAGGAGGGGCATCGCCGGTATTAATGCGATGTTTAACAGTTGTAGTTTGGGCCAAAGGACGATCGCTAAAGTCAAAAATATCGTTGTAGGAAAGCAGAACGCGGTAGAGCTCACGAGCGTGCTCGGACGGCATGTCGGGCGCAATCATTTTCTGTAAGTCGGCGATGGTGCAAGTTGTCGACTGAGATGGTAGAGGCGGATCGGCTGAATTGCTGTCTACCGCAATAGATGCTATTGAGTGATCTTCGAATGAGCAAAGCTGGGCCAGAGACATCCCGCGTGGCAGCACTTGCGTCGTCAAGCCAAAATTGACCACTGGCAGGCAGACGCAATTAGCCGTAATAGATAAAACGGTATGAGGTACCGTGATCCCGTGTGTAAGGAGGACGTCTTGTATAGGAGCCGCGATATAGTGACCGTCGGGCACTGGTGGGGATGACACTAGGTCAACGTAAGTCAGTGCCGTAGGTGGCAAGCGAACAAAGTCGACGGAACTGAGGCGACTGGGGTGTGGTTCAGCGGGATCCAGAACAGGCAGGTCAAGGCGGAGAGTACTGGCGGAACAATCAATGAGAGCAGAATGTGCGGAGAGGAAGTCTAAGCCGAGGATGATGTCGTGGGGACAGTGGGCGATGACTGTGAATAGCACGACTGTTGAGCGATCGGCGAAGGAGACGCGGGCGGCACACATACCAATTACGGGGGCTGTTCCGCCATCGGCGACACGGACAACAAGCGTCGTGGCGGGCGTGATTATTTTTTTCAGGCGGGTACGAAAGTCCGCGCTCATTACCGACAAATGCGCCCCAGTGTCTATAAGAGCAGATACAGGAACACCGTCGACTTGCACGTCAAGAAGGTTCAGATGAGTGGGCAACGTCAGTGGAGGATTTGGCGGCGTAGGGAGCAATGCAGCGTCACCTCGAGGCGCTGCATCATTCAGTTTTCCGGCTGGGAGCGGCGTCCGAAGGGAGTCGGCGAAAAGGAGCGACGGGGCTGGGGAGAGCGAGATTGTCGTCCTTGGGGCGAAGGTGAACGAGAATAGGGGCGGTTCGGCGTAGGAGAGTCAGTGGCGGCATTATCGGAGCGTGCGGCATAAGGACGAGGAGGGCCACCCGAGGGGCGAGAATAGGCAGTATAAGCAGACCGGGTCGGGGAAGTCCAGCGACTTCGACAGTGCCGAGAAATGTGCCCGATGCGACGGCAGTGAAAACAAATGGGCTTGTCGTCAGCAGTGCGCCATTCAGCTGGGTTGCGGAAACGTGGTGGGTAAGACGATGCGCGACGGGGCGGAATCGAAGAAGCCGGATGGGTATCAGGGTGATGGGCCGAGCAGATGGTGTGAAGGCCCATGTTTTCGAACTCCTGGCGGACAACTGCCTGGATCAGGGAAACCGTGACTGCCGGTGCGTTGGTGGGGTGGAGTCGAAGGCAGCCGGATAGGCGGCCTCAATCTCACGCCGAACGATCTCGGTAATATCGCCGGTGTTGTTGGGACGAGGAGCATCGGCACTGGAAGAAGTCGCTGGGGTGTTGGGCAGACGGGCAAACTGCTGATCGATACCTCTGCTTTTAGCGAGTTCCAGGCGGCGGCACTCTTTGATAACAGCATCCACCGTCGCGACGTTGTTGAATACGAGCAAGTTGAAGGCGTCATCGGCAATGCCTTTGAGGATGTGGGATACCTTGTCTGACTCAGGCATGTGTGCATCAACTTTGCGGCACAGAGCCAGGACGTCCTGAATGTACGTGACATAGGGCTCTGTTGACGTCTGCACACGGCCGGAAAGCGCCTTCTGCGCGGCAAGTTTGTGACCGTAGGGGTTGCCGAACAAGTCTCGGAGCTTTTGCTTGAACGAATCCCAACTGGTGAGCTCCTCTTCGTGCGTCCGAAACCAAACTCGAGGTGTGCCACCGAGGTAAAAGACTACGTTGGCGAGCATGATAGTTGGGTCCCACCGGTTATTGCAGCTGACGTGTTCGTACAGGCTGATCCAGTCGTCGACGTCGTCCCCATCTGTGCCCGAGAATACGCCAGGATCACGAGGAGCAGGGAGAGAGATGTAGGTCGTCGAAGTGGCAGGAGGGGTCGGAGGCGGCTGAGTCGAATTGTCATCGCCGGGAGCCATGAAGCTAGGCTCGACGTACCGTCCACTGCGAAGCTCCGTGACGAGGTACAGGGAACGTCCACCTCCACCAGATATGTTACGTAAGAAGACGCAAATGAAAAGCTATATACAAGTATATTTACTACGTAATACGCCGCACTTGGCCAAGAGGCAACAGCCCGCGCTAGCCTCCAATCGTTGTCTTCGTCTTCTTCCTGCTCAGCTCTTCGTCAGGGGGAACATAGCCCGTAGCAATATTGTACAATGATTGCGCTATATTTACTGGTTGCGTCTATCGAAGCCCTACTAGTGGATCCGAAGGCGTGCTTGCTTTGCAGGAGTATATGCAATTCCATGTTCTTACTAGTAGAGTGATCCTCATGGGGGATTTCAATTTACCTGATCTGAACTGGAGTACCATGCACTACACTTCAGCCACATCCGCAGCACTTACCGATTTAATGCTAAACTTCAACCTCAACCAGGTAGTCGACCAGCCAACTCGCTCACAAGGCTCTACGAATAGCATACTTTATCTCATACTCATAAGTAACCATTTCCCACTTCACGCAATTGAGATGACAATAGTCGGTGGTATATCGGACCACGACATACCTAAATGTAAGCTCTCGCTTGAAGGCAACATAAAGAAGCTAAACCTGGAGCGTGCTGTACTTGATTTTCGCAGAGCAGCTCATGACTGTATTGTCACTCACCTGGCACACGAGTTTGATGCTTTTCTCCAAGCAGCTTCAGAAACGTGTTGTGACGTCAACACTTTGTGGCATCAATTTAAGTCAGTCGTGCTACACTGCACAACAAACTTCATCCCGATGAAACGTTGCATACCACAAAAGAAAAACCCATGGATATCGCGTGAGGTCCTTCAAGCAAAGCGTAAAGTAAAAAGACTTAGACACACTATTAAAAGAAAAGGGCCGACTCAATCTCTGAAAGACAATCTGACCTCCGCTCTCGCTGACTTCAAAGGAAAGTTAAAAAATGCAAAACATCACTATTTCAGCACAACATTCCCCGACTTCATTACCAACAATCCACACAGGTTTTGGCAATACTTTCGCCCGTGTTTAGGTGTGTCACCCGAACGGTCTCTAGAAGAGAAAACAGCTTGAGCAAACACATTCAACAAATTTTTCTTCTCGGTTTTCACTTCAGACAATGGCTTACTTCCCTCCCTACCCTGCCCACCTAAAACCATCGATTAATTAAGCATTACGAATGCCGGTATTTTTAATCTGTTGCTTAATATCGACATCAAGAAAGCTAACGGGCCAGATGATATCCCGAACGAATTTTTAAAAACGTATGCAGAATGGTGTAGCCAACACCTTGCCATTATATACCGCAAATCACTCGAGTCCACACAACTACCAGATGACTGGAAAAACGCGAAGGTGATTCCAATACATAAATCCAGCGACAGCAACGAACCTTCCAACTACAGGCCAATCTAGCTTATCAGCACATCTTGTAAAATATTGGAACATATTATCTTCAAACACATCACTACATTTCTCGAGCAAGAACATATATTATTACCTCAACAACACAGCTTTAGAAGTGGCCTCTCAACGGTCACACAACTAACCGAAGTGGTTCATGACGTTGCGCTCAGCCTAAACAACCGAAGCCAGACAGACATGATCCTCCTCGACTTCAGTAAAGCGTTTGATTGTGTAAGCCATGTAAAATTAGTTGCAAAACTGGAGGCTGCAATCGGAGGCAGTCAGATTACTGCATGGATAAAAAACTTCTTATCACATCGAACACAATATGTTATTGTAGATAACACCCCTTCCAGGTCTGTAGCTGTCATCTCCGGTGTTCCCCAAGGGTCAGTACTGGGCCCATTGCTATTTTTGATCTTTATTAACGACATTGCTGCTAACATTGAATGCGACATTAAGCTCTTCGCGGACGATTGTATTATTTATAAAGAAATTGTCAGTTACGCAGACCACCTATTATTAAACAGAGCACTCGGTTTGGTGTGCAATTGGTGTAAAGAGTGGCAAATGTCAATTAACACCACTAAATCTGTATGCATGTCCTTTACAACAAAAAAGAAGCCTTCAGAATTTCCTTACGCCCTCGGTGGCACTTGCCTGAATAAAGTAAATAACCACAAATACCTAGGTTTGACATTCTCTTCTACCCTTTCTTGGAACTTACATATTGATAATATTACCTCAGTTGCATTACGCAAGCTTTTTTTCCTTAGACGATGTTTACGCCTTACACCGAAACACACCAGACTACTAGCCTATACAACTTTTGTTCGCCCCGTCTTAGAATACGCTAACATCATCTGGTTTCCACACACATCAACTAACATATCAAAACTAGAAAAGGTGCAAAGAAAAGCTGTGAGGTTCATTTTTAACAAATACAGTCCCTATGACTCCCCTACAAACCTCTTAGCTGATGCAGGTCTTAAAACACTATCTGTTAGGGCCAGACACGCCCGCTTAAAATTCATCCACCAACTAATGCATGACAGTTATAAGATAGACCGAACTAAGTACGTTACTTTGTCTACATCACGCCTGTCGCGAAAAAATAACCCATTTACACTAAACCAGTACAGTATTCGCAATGACACGTTCAAGTTTTCACTTTTCCCACGTGCGATCAGAGAATGGAATCTCCTCCACTCAGACATAGTTTCCTCTCCGTCACTTTCATCGTTCATCAAGCTTCTGGAGACATCAAACAGAGAAGACGCCACTTAGCACACCCACATATCTTAATCTTAACCCACATATCTGTAATACTTATTTCTGTGCGTGGAATTTATGCATTTCAAACCCCAAGCTCGCCGCTTCTGCGCGGTTATCTGTTACCTGTATAAGTTCTCTGATCTTACAAGTGTCATTCATTCGCTATTTTTTATATAAATTCTAGTAATACAATATTGTTATATTGTTATACTAACTACATTGTTATATTGTTATGGCCATATTGCTATACCAACCAAAAGTATTGTATTAATGGTGATTTCTGCAGTAGTTAAGGAAGCGTTTTTTCTTTTTTTTCTTTTAATGTACCATGTAACATGACCTGTTTGTTTCTTTCTGTAAAATTGTGCCCACCTGCTTTGGTCTCAACTGAGACTGGCAGTATTGCAAATAAATAAATAAATAAATAAAATAACTGAGCTCAGGATTCACGTCCATACCACAATGTGAATTTAAAATCGTCTACACCTCATGCGACATACCTTTCATTTTAAAGTTGTATCGTAATTGTTCTTTAAACTGCAATCTAATTACCCTCGTGAGCTGGCCCTTTTCGTGAGCCTGCTCAGCACACTCAGCAAGAATCTGTTCCCCTGATCGGCATGCTATTGCAGAGCTTGCATATGCGTATCCATTCGTCTCAATTTCATTCTATAACATATTACAAGTTACTTACTCAAGGATCAGGAGAACATTCTACAAATCAACCAATTTCAGATATGGGAGTGTTTCGATGTTCTCGTTCCTTCTCTGTTGATCAGGATAGAAATATTGAGCACTACAGACCGGAACGCTCGTCCTACACAGAAGGAACTAACCCACACATCAGTGCCGTCACAAGTCAGCAAGCGTTTTCCCTCCGTTCTATTAAATCAAATAAGTCAGCTAAGGACCCACGCCTATACCACACTGTGAATTTAGGCCCCTACCCCTCCCCACGTTAAGGGTAGCAAGCGGGACTCAGTCTGGCTAACCTCCCTGCCTTTCCTTCCTCCCTTCTCTCTCACTCTCTAGACTCGTCTAGTCTCACGCGACATAGCTTTCATTTCTGAGTTGCATCAGAATTGTTCTTTAAACTTCAATCTAATTACCATCGTAAGCTGGCCTTTCTTCTGCGCGTGCTCAGCATACTACAATGGTGGAACTGCAAAGGTGTACCGCGCCGCCTTTAGGCCCTGACGACGTAGTGGAGTTCGCTGCGAAACAACGTGTTTTATAAGTCCGCTATTTGGTTGCGGACGCTCCTTATAAGTTAATTATTTTCGCAATCGGGCAGGTAAATTTGTCAAAATGTTCAGCTTCTTCTAAGAGTTCTGTGGGCTACTGAAATGCAGGCTGTATTTTGTGCTTGTTTCAGTTCATATGACCTTACGAACAACTTTAGTGTAGTTTATATTTACTCACTTTCCCACTTTTTTAATTAAAAATATACTGCCTATCACATGCATTTCTTATGAAGATTTTGTACTTTTCACTGCCCATTTATTTTTTTATGCGTAGCTACTTTCTAACCGACATGTAAGCTGGTGCTTTGTTTTAGTATTATACCTTTGTGTGTACCTTAAAAACGTGGCATATCACCTGGACTTCTACTACGAAACAAGTTTTAGAGCGCAGTTTTTAGGCGCCCGTTCCCAGGTGAAGCGTCTCTCAGCGTAGCCGCGCGAATGCCACAGCGGGGTCAGTTGCAGCTCATCGTGCCAGCGTTCCCATACTACCCCTCCCTCTGCTAAGGCACTAACGGCACTGGCCCACTGCTAGTCGGTGCGGTGATTTTGGTGAGTGAGTGAGTGAGTGAGTGAGTGAGTGAGTGAGTGAGTGAGTGAGTGAGTGAGTGAGTGAGTGAGTGAGTGAGTGAGTGAGTGAGTGAGTGAGTGAGTGAAACCACTTTATTTGGTTCACAATAGACGCGAATAAACTCAACGTCACCTGGCTGTGCCTACTCGGGGACCATCAGGTCAAACCTGACGGCTCTCTAACGAGCCCTCTGGACTCGCGAGAGGTCTCAAATTCCTTGCCTCAATTTATCGCCAAATGAAAACACGTATCGTGCTGCAGTAACATTTCGGCTTAGGGAGTATCGTAATCATGGGAGAAATTTTTGTTTGCATTATCTGCATCCAATTCGTTGTACCTGTTTCTTTCAATTTATTTATATTTATTGTTTCTTCGCTCTCTCAGATTTATATAATTTTCTTTTTTGCGTCTGTGTGTTTATTTTTGCGTGTGCAAACGTATTTGCAGGGCATATTGTCTTCTGCTGTGAATGCAGTCACATTTCAAGCCGCTTTGTTGTTATCAGTAAGCGGCACTGAATATCTATGTACGTTTAAAGGCTATGTTGAACTGCAACATAAAACCCAAAAATATTTAGCAAGAAGACCTTTCAATATATTCTTGCTAAATATTTGGTAAATATTTGGTAAGGATTGGTCGTCGAGGCTCTGTGGAGCTCCGCCCTCGAAGACCAAACCTGGGCGACCCAGCACGCCCGTGAGGCGGCGGCGAGGCAAGCCCTCGACGTTTCCTCATGGGAGTCTTAGGCCCGGCCATCATAAAGTGCTGGTTCTACAATAAAGGTTTATTCCCCCTCCCCCCCCCCCCCGAGACCTTTCGGTGTGCAAACATAGCTGGTGACTCCTTCACAGCAGGCAATGACACTAATAAATGTAGCGCGTCTCCGCAGAATTCATGTACGGCCGCTTCAGTCACCGAAGCTCTCCCTCCATAATCCTCTCTTCAGATAAAGTAGAACAATTATAGATAATTAGAGCGTGTCCCGCCTAATTTCTTTTATTTACTCCTTTCTTTTTCTATCAAAGCGAAATAGCCCACCAAAAAGGGCACTGCCTACAGACTTTACCACCATATATTGTGGGGATGCGCCACTCTCAAGCGTCCCCTGATATGTTGTTTACCCGCATAGCTCCCGTCTTCTGTAATTCGGCTTCATCGCGTGGCTTGGTGCAAGCGGCAGTCGGTCTGGTTGAAGCGCATTGCGAGACATGGTGCGAGTGTGGCTCTCCTAACGCCACCTAACGACGGGATTACGTGGGCCGAGAAAGGAGAAGGCTCTTCCTCTTTGGCTGCGGTTCGGCTAGCGGAGCACACGTTGGGCGCGTGTGCCGATCTATGCTTCTGCGAGACCGTCTCGCAAGGCCTTCCCTGGAATGGACGAACACGATCGCTCGAACGCGCCACCGTTCGCGTGACCGTACGCGCGAACGACCAGGCGTTTCTGTCCAAGATGGGGTGAACAAATTCGCTCGTTATCCGGTCGCGGTGAGTCGGACTTCCGCGATTTGTCGGGCGCCCATTGGCATGTTTTGTGGATAGCAACTCGGCTAGAAGACATTAGTCAATGAAAGGTGCAATAAATGCCCTTGTGATTGTTTGCACTATGTGTTGTCGTTCCTTCGACCCAAGAGCACGGGTGAGAACGCCACAATACAGCCCTGTAGGTGTAAGGCGCTTATCTGGCGCAAGAATTTGTATTTTCATTGCTTTAATGCGACACCTTTTGACCAGTCCCAGCCAGTTTTCTGCAACGGGTATCTGGCCTCTTTCGCGTAGCACACTCTACACTCCGCACAAACATAATTTTGAATAACTTGCTCGCGCACACAAATCCCTTCTCTCGGTCGCTGGAAGTAACAACATTGATTTTCAGCGTAAATGTCGCAGCTTTCTAGAGGCGCACGTACCGAGTGCACCAGCGTATGTTGCATGCAGACCCTGTGCACATGTATATATCGTTACGGCGCATTTCGACAGGACCGTGCGCGCAAGAGATAGATGAAGAGGAAGTGGTACACTACCTCCTGGAGCTAAGACCTTTGCACCAGCCTGTGTGATGACCAGTACAGTACTCACCTACGGGGCAGAAACCTGGAGGCTTACGAAAAAGGTTCTCCTTAAATTGAGGACGACGCAACGAGCTATAGAAAGAAGAATGATGGGTGTAACGTTAAGGGATAAGAAAAGAGCAGATTGGCTGAGGGAACCAACGCGAGTTAATGATATCTTAGTTGAAATCAAGAAAAAGGAATGGGCATGGGCAGGGCATGCAATCAGGATGGAAGATAACCGATGATCATTAAGGGTTACGGACTGGATTCCAAGGGGAGGGAAGCGTAGCAGGGGGTGGCAGAAAGTTAGGTGGGCGGATGAGATTAAGAAGTTTGCAGGGACGACATGGCCACAATTAGTACACGACCGGGGTTGTTGGAAAAGTATGTCAGCTGTCTTACGCTTCTTGATTAACTTCGAAAGTTCTGCCAGTTCTATTCTAGCTGTAGGGTTAGATGTTTTCATACATTGGTGTTTCTTGATCAGATCTTTCGTCTTCTGCGATAGTTTGCTGGTATCCTGCCTAACGGAGTTACCACCGACTTGTGGAATATAACAAACCCTCATATATAGGTTTCATCGATTTCAAGAAAGCATTTGATTCATTCGAAACCTCAGCAGTCATGAAGGTATTACGGAATAAGGGTGTAGACAAGCCGTATGTAAAAATACTGAAAGATATATATAGCGGCTCCACAGCCACCGGAGTGCTCAATAAAGACAGGCAAAGCAAAAGGGTGGGCCTAAAAACTGAGTTGCAGAAAACGAAAGCAATGTTTAACAGTTTCGGAAGAGAACAGCAGTTTACGATAGGTAGTGAAGCACTGGAAGTGGTAGGGCAATACATCTACTTAGGGCAGGTAGTGACCGCGGATCGGGATGATGAGGCTGAAATAATCAGAAGAATAAGAATGGGCTGAGGTGCGTTTGGCAGGCGTTCTCATATCATGAACTGCAGGTTACCATTATCCCTCAAGAGAAAAGTGTATAGCAGCTGTGTCTTACCAGTACTCACGTACGGGGCAGAAACCTGGAGGCTTACGAAAAGGGTTCTACTTAAATTGAGGACAACGCAACGAGCTATGGAAAGAAGAATGATGGTTGTAACGTCAAGGGAAAAGAAAAGAGCAGGTTGGGTGAGGGAACAAACGCGAGTTAATGAAAGCTTAAGTGAAATCAAGAAAAAGAAATGGGCATGGGAACGTCATGTAATGAGGGAAGATAACCGGTGGTCATTAAGGCTTACGGACTGAATTCAAAGAGAAGGAAAATGTAGCAGGAGGCGGCAGAATGTTAGGTGGAGGGATGAAATTAGGAAGTTTGCAGGGACAACATGGACACAATTAGCACATGACCGGGGTTGTTGAAGTATGGGAGAGGCCTTCACCCTGCGGTGGGCGTAGCCAGGCCGATGATATATATATGCATAGGAGCAGGTACGAGATCACTGGGCCAGTTGCTAGTTTGGTACCCTGATTGCGCATCAACTATACGCATTGCAGCAATAATTCTTCACATTATTTATGTAGTTCCTTGTTGCCTTATTATTTTAACGGTGTTTGTGCTTGACTATAATTACGGCAATGATGCAATACATTTCTTTTCTTGTTGGCATTATTGTAACCTTGATTGTTGCGCGATTGTTATTACGTCAATACTTACCTTGTAACTGGTCTGTGTAACTGCAATTATCTTTGTCATAACCTCTCTGTTCTATTTATTCTCTTGTATAATCCCGTAATCAAATTGTTATATGCCCAAGTTTTTTATTGTATAAGGTTTAGTAAGTAACACCCTATACCATGTTCCTATGTGCAACATACAGCCCTTCCTGTTACAATCCCTGATGCGATTCACAGCATCAAGAAATGAAATGAAATGAAAATGAAATCAATGATGACGCAATGATGGCGTATGAAAATTCCAGTATGAGTTTATATTCTGGAATTTCACGTGCCGAAACCACTATCTGATCATGAAGCATGACGTAGTGGGGGACTCCGGAATAATTTCGACCGCCTTGGGGGTGCGCCTAAATCAAAGTACAGGAATGTATTCGAATTGCAGCACCCATCGAAATGCGGCTGCCGTGGCTGCGATTCGATCACGCGACCTCGTGCTTGTCAGCCCAACACTATGGTCACTAAGAACTCGCGGCGTGTAACTTACGGTTGATTTATGCCAAAAATTTCGAGGGGAACTCTGTTGGTCAGGACAGTTTCAAAATTTCTGTGATCGTTCGTCGTGGTATCATGATGTCTCCGTGGCGGCGACTCCCCTCAGCATCGAGCACATTATGAAAAAAGAAGGCGATTCGACCGCTCAGTACGCCAACGGAAAGTATATCAGTATTCATTAACAACCTGATAGACGGCATCGCAGCGCATTCCCCCCTTACCTGAGGGACGCAAACCACCTTACCGGCGAAATTTCCGACCTCAGCATCCCCGGCGACAGTTTTTACGTGACGCTGGACATTTGCTTTCTTTACACAAACATTGCTCACCGTGATTGAGTAGCAGAGACGGTACTAGCGTTTGAAAAATTGAGCGCGCCGGCGGGTGTGGGTGGCAACGCTTTGTCCGCACTTCTGGCTCTCGTACTATGTCATAACCATTTTGAATTCAATGACAAGCACTTCCTGGAGGAAAGTGGCACTGCGACGGGCACAAAAATGTCCACAAATTTTCCGAGCATCTTCATGGCCTCTCTCAGAATTAAATTTATTGAAGAAAGTACTCTAAAGCCTTTATATCACAAAATATTACTTGATGCCATATTTATCGTGTGTAACCACGACAAAATAAAAAAAATGCCTCCTCCATTTCCTATCGGATTTTAATGCTCTCTACCCATCGATCAAACTCAGCCAAAGCATTTCCAAAACTAGTATCCACTCCTTGAACATCATTCAGTTGCTGGAGAACAACCACCTATCGACAACTCTTCACACAAAACCTACGGACCATCAGGAATATTTATGCTTTAAAAGCAGCCATCCACGACATTGTAAAACGGACCTTCCATACACTGAAACTTGCAAGTACCGCAGAATTTGTTCCGACATGCCGGAATTTGACAAACACGCGGAACAATTAAAGCATGCCCTATAGTTCCAAAATTGTACAGAACGTATCATTGACGACGCGGTATCACGCGCTCGTAACGCGAACCGGAATGACTTAATCAAGGAACCAAAATCTGTACCCAAACGCTATCTTTCAAAAAAACCTTATATTAAGCTATTCATCATCATTGCCACGGGTGAACAACTTACTTTACCGTCAATTTAATGTAATTAGACAAAATGATCGATCGACCACTATCTTCATGGAACCACCTCGCGTGATGTACTGCAGAGATAAAAGCCGGGAGGACCTGCTTGTCAGAGCTAAAACCAACTGCTCTGTAATCGAGCCAGGGTGACATCGTAGTAGAAAAGCTCGTTGCAAGATGCGCCTCCATCGGTAACAAAGCCCGAGCCGAAGTCAAGCAACTGAAATTTTGGATTCATAAACACCGAAAACCTAGGCTGTGCCTCCAGCAGCGCAGTGTATAAGCTACACTGCAATGTATGCGGGCAAGAGTACATTGTATAAACGTACGTCTCATTTTGATTGAGCTTTAGTAACCACGGATACCACACCACTTTACTGCCGAACCTACCCACTCCTGCCCAAACACAGTTTTGACCAAATCTCTCTAACTATACTGCCATCCGGCCTTCGCAATACTGGTGAGGGCGAACAGCGCGAAGTCCACATTATTTTTTAAATTTCGACATTAGCAGCGGGCATCAATGAGGACCGTGCTCGTAAATTATTTTGTACATATATACAATAATAACCCTTTATGCTTATTACGCTTCACTTACGCAGATCTAAAAAAATAACAAGGAAGTTCATTAGGAAGCTAAAATAAAAAAAAAAAGGCGACGACTATGGTGCCTCAAGTCACCATTCCGCTTCCCTTTTACGGCCACGCATTCTTTGTGCGCTCCCCTCGCGGTGCGGGTGCCCGCCCCTTGGTGCACGCTCGAGCCGTCCATCGTCGCACGTTCCATGGGTGGCACACGGTCGGCGCAACCGGGCACAGAATTGCATTTACGCTGCGAGCCCACGGTGCGTCTGCGGTTCTCATGCGCCCTCTGCCAAACAGCAGCTGGCAACGTGCAGCAGCGCGTTGGCAACGCCGTGTGCGACCAGCAAAATTTTGCCCCGTACGAGGATTTTGTTATTACGTTTGTTTTCTTATTAGTTATTTTTTATTAGTTAGCTCGAGCAGTTCGCATGTGCCGGCATCCGCACTCCGATTTGTGGATGCGACGTCTGTTAAGCTGGCAACCGTTCGACAGTGGGCTGAGCTGTTCGAAGTCTGCAACTCCCGCCACCAGCAGACGACATTGGCACATTCTTGTCGATGTGGCTGGAAGCTTCCGCGTCGTGGCGAAACGAGGCTCTTGCACTGCCACAATTTACACTGCACGTCTTGCGGTAGCCAGTGACCCACCTTTGGAACACTCGGTCGCCATCTTACCTAACCCACAGCAGCATTAGCTAACACAGAAAGCCAACATTAAGAGCAAACAAGTAGTTTCTTTGCATGCACAGGACACTTCAGAGAGTGAAAATGATCGCTGTACAGGCTGAAAAGTATAGCGAACTAAGTCACGTAGACTGATCCAGTACGCAAGTTTTTATGTTTCATGTCTATAGAACACCCTCTGGAATGAAACGTTACGATACCTTTGCTGTAATGTTACGTCTACGTGGGTGCAGTTGAGTTTTTCAAATATTGGAAAGGTATTAAAAAGCTTTCCTATCTACAAATAAACAGAACCGAATTTCATAGGACACTATTCGATTCATTATTCGGAAGCTTCAAATATTCGCCTATCCCAATGCAATGCTGAGAACTTCCAATATTGGTTTCGACGCTTGCATGCACACAACATGCTCAGACTACCAACAGAATATTATACATCGGTCATAGCAGTTCTTGCCGTGCCTTTAAACTTTGTTGCGTGCATATGGCTTCTTATCAAAAAATGCAAATTTGTCAAGAAGCAAAACAAAGCATCTTATTCTCAAATATATTATGCTCATCATGCCGTGCCACTGCTGTCGATTGGCACGAACAGAATGTGCACTCAGACAAAAGCAAGAAACAAGCAGTTTGAGTCCTTGAGTATAGAAAGCACTCACATCCCCCAATATAAAGTGGTATACTTCGCGTAGTCTAGAAATTCGCCTCAGGATTTCTGTTCGCATCAATGTCCACATGGCAAAAATAAACAGTCCCCGAAATTTGCGTTCATAACAACAATGCTATATGCGTGTCGACACTTCCCGACAGCGCTTATGTAGGCATATAACTTTTAAGCTGCTCCTTGTATTCCCTCACCGATTAGAAATAACTTCATAATGTAGAAATATCTCGTGAAAAAAAAAGATAAATGTGAATGAGGCAGAAAGGGCGGGAATCGAAACTCGATCGGCAGCGCTTATAGCATAGGCACATTGCATAAAACGAGCACCTAGCACCACTGCGACACATTGCACGTACATACCCCGGTATACGTACACTTCATAAAAGCAAGAACCCTGTAGCAGTCAAACGTAGGTGTTCGCGGTTACCAAGGCGCATCGCAGCCCGCGAAACATCTCAGATGAAGCAAGACACAAACAGCATATGACGAATGACTGCGATAGCACCACAACAAAGCTTATCGCTGCCGATCATATCGTCACTTCCTAAACAGAAACCAGCACTGCACAATGCACAACTACACACGTAGGATCTTCGCAACGATGAAACGCGCACACAAGACATGTACGAACAGCATACACTGAGGTGGGCGATCGCACTCTTCTCATTCTGGCGCGTACTGAACATGTGTCCGGCTTAGAATGGATGTGTGTGCGATGGCCTCCGCGTTTGTAATGTACCCGCGAAAAACTGCACAGTACAAACGAAACAGGCGGTTTCATTCTTCCGAGCCTCGCGTAAATACAACACACTTTCGTTATTGCTGTTGGTGATCACACGCACTGAAGAGGTCAGGAAGAGTACAGCGGCTTGCTGCGTTCGACTTTTATCTCTGCGAATGCTGAATAACTGTTGTAATGATCACAATAACGACAAAACAAAAAACCTGCCGCGGCAGCCTAGGGACCTAGGCTTCGCGATCCGCTTTGCTTAACACCAGCGCCATGTTTGTACTATCCCCGCACAAAGGCAAAAGTTCACGACAGCGCCTCGTGACGTCAGCACGGCCATGCATGGCAGGCTGCCCGCGTGCGATGCGCCTTGCGGCGATGAGCGGCTCGAGCGTATGCATGCTTTGGCGCACGTACCGCGAGTTCACTATCGTGACCGCGGACGTTACGAGCTTGCAGTCTCCCTACAGTGAACGGCGCTGTTCAAGGTATCGAGGCGATGCTGTCCGCTGCCACCCGTAGCTTTCGCGCCAATGCCGTGTTCTGTCAACACTCGCTTTACGCTAACTCGATATCACTCGAGCCCAGTCGTCGTCGAACATCTCCTCGATTGACTCTTCATCAGCTACTGTCCGCTACTACAACGCTCAGGCAGACGCGAACGTTGCACCGAAGCGTTTAAGTTACTGTAACGGCCTGTAGTGTAGTAGAAAACCAGGAGCGGCCAAGTGGGCGGACCCCCATCTCATAAGATGTGCTCGAGGGCGGGAGTTGTTGCCGCCGCGGAGACTCCATGCTGCCATGAAGAAAGTCCACACAAACTTCGAAACTACCCTCATGAAGAGAGCTCTCGAAACTGTTTGCATAAATAAACTTTCGTTTACCACAACGCCTTCATTGTGCCATCAATCCTTATACATATATATACGTGTGTGTAGCGAACCTTCGAAATGGAAAAAAAAAATTGGCAGACGCTTAAGCTTCGCTATTCAGAGCGGAACGCCATAAATTTCAAAGACCCTTGACTGCTTGTCACGCTTCCCGGAAACCGCAGCTTTCTTGCGAGAGAGGTGGTGGTGTTGCAAGGAACCAAGCGGGCCGCGCCGCTCGCAAAAGGGGCTTGTGCTTGAGGTTCCGCGTGAGGCAATTGTGCTTTGTGGTGCATTCAAATTAAAATCGGACGGTATCCTGTCTGTAGGTTGTGTCTAGGTCGTACTTTACGATTTTTTGACGTATTTTACTTTGAAGAATTCCATTGGTTCAGTAAGGTCTCTGCGCCACGCGGAGGGCCTGCGTGATTGTGGTTCGGAATTATTTTTCGGCAAGCGATTTCCGATGCCGACATCGAATTTTTTGCGACACGGGTCCTTCACGCTGTCGCATAAAAACTGCATACTGTGAACCTGTTCCCACAGCTCAGTCAGTGTGCCAGCGTAGTTCGAGCGAATCGCGTTCTTCACTGGCGTCCTACTGTCCTCGAGCCACCGTTCTGTTCTCTCCTCTTTTTCGTCAGCTCAGCGCGTGCCTTACTTACAGGTGTACCTGGCTGCTCGCGCGGCAATATCTTGGTGAACTGCGCCCTGCAAAGGCGCTCATGGTGAATATAGCGAAGGGCGATGTTCATGTAGCGATGCGCTACATGAACATGACCATTATATAGAGTTATCGTACATGCTCCCTACGAGAACAGACTTGCGCGTATGTCCGTCATCTCGCCCGCTGACGTAGCCATGGTAAGCAGGAAAGCCACAGCTCTTGAATGCGGCGTGGCTCAGTGGCCGAGTGTGCTTGCTCCTTCATTTTGCGTCGCTGGCGGCAAGAATACTTTCACATCAAAGAAAAGAGGGAAACTCAAGAAAAGAACCTATTGAGATCAAATTTACGGTATATATTGTTCGTTGCGAATCACTATCGGCAGATGCATGTTTTTAAACACAAGAAAACTCGAACAGACACTATTCCAGATAAAGTAAGTTCTAAAAAATGACCAACTTTTCCCCTACCGGAAAATCCGGGTTGAACGAAGCTTGTCCTACGTGCACCTGACCTTCTTCCTGGCTAAGTAACCCACAGTTAATGGTGCGGGATTGCTTTGGCCTCCCCCTCGCTCATCTAGGGATCTTCATTTCCTTGCTATCGGATTGCCTAGGCAAGGACGGCTCTAACGGCTGCATCGGCGCGCCCTTTCACGGGCGAGTTATCGCCGAGCGCACCGAAGGCTGCCAGTTCCTCGGGGGAGGGCCCAACACGTGGCCATCCCGTCAGTTTTCCGAGAATGAACTCAACGAAAACGAAGCTGGCGCAGCACGTGCGAAAGCCTTTCCTGCCCTTTTCCTCCCCGGCAGAAGCGTAACAGCTCTGATTGGTTGCCCACGTGGCCTAAGGGCGCGCCTATGCAGCTGGAATCCTTGCCGATGACTCATGCATCAGTGCCGGCACGTTTGTCAACTCGTAAAACCGTTCTTTCCCGAAGCTACTCTGCTCTGCGAGCAACTGGCTTTTGTTTTTGCGTGACAATAACGCCACCGAAACTTGTGAGCCAAAACAAGCTTAACTTGAAAAATCGCTGGTTTCACGTGGCTTTTGACCGAGCGATTTGAAAGATCAAACAGCAATTTTGTGCAAAAAGCAATTGAAGATAAAACAAGTGCTACAAATTACCTATGCTTCGTGCCTGACAGGTAACGCTAGCTAAGAAAAATTTTGCGCAGATTGAGGTAGTTCTAGCCTAATAGACGCTCGATATGGCTTCAAATTTTATTTTGTGCGCTGCGATAGACTACGACGGGCTGTATATACTGTATTCTGCTGATCTGAGAAATCTTTAAGGTGAGCCTTTATATATCTATTTCCACGCAAACACCTTTATCTTTTTCTGGTAAAGTTTTTTAACATACTAAGCAGCTGTTAAATAGCGCGAGAGCAGCCAGACATGTCTTGAACGCTATCGCCTATTCTCATTGAGAAAATATTGCTAGTTAGATTTATACGTACTTGATATGATGAGATTTCGTGCGTGACGCGAATAGGTTTACGCGTTAATGAACCTACCGTTGCGCTAGAATAAATAACGAGTCATATTCAACAGCCGCCGCACTCCACCCGCAGCACGGATTTCGACGTGCAACGATCATTTTCCTTCGAGTGTCACTTCTTTTTCTTGGGACATGTTTGAAAAGAGAGACAGATCATTTTGTGCTTTGGAGATACATGACACTGCAGGGGAGACAAAAAGCTGGTTGTTAACAAAGTTGTCAGATACTCAGATTCGTAAGTCAGAGATATGGCGCTGCCATGCTCTTCACTTGCAATAATAAAACTGGCAAAGTAATTGCACGAAACGCCCAATTACTAAATTCCGAGAACCATCGTACAGAACGAAGAAGCACCGTATAGTAATCTTGACGATGCACCATAGCGCAAAAAAGAACGCCTATTCAAATTGCCTTAAACAATAAGATAACACGACCTATCCAACACTGAGAGGCAGAGGCTCAAGAAGGCGGTCGTGCGGACGATGGCAGTGCAGGTGCAGCCGCGAAGATTACTTTCCTTCGCAAGTATGTTTTTTGCGCATGTGAACTGATTTAGCGAATAGGTGCGCGGAGTCGACCGGACGCGCAACACTTCTCTCCAAGCAGACCACACATTATATATATATATATATATATATATATATATAGGGAGAGAGAGAGAAAGAGAGAGACTGGATACACACGTAGCAAAAGCATTACCCGTTCGCTGCAGAACATTTACGATTCATAGCAACAGAGCACTCGAATTCAGGTCTGCCTAACTTCTAGGTGTAACGTAACTTTCCTGGCGCAAATAAAAATACATAGACTTTATCAGATTTTAGGTATCGCAAACTTAGAACAGCGCCATGGCTTCCTTTCTTCAACCGGTATAAACACCAACAAAAATCTAATTGTGATTACACTCATATGAGCGGCAGCTCTGTTTAAGTATTAAAACAGCAGCTAAATAATGCCTAAAAAACCACCAGCACGGCTATATATTAATACCCCATTACCTTAATTGCTCGCCCGAGAGATTGTGGCGCATTTAGAGACGATATTTGAAACAGAAATTCTGAAAACGCTGGCGCTGGCAAATGTGCAGCTGGCGCAAACGCCTCAATCCTGCTTCTCGTACACGGCGGAGGAGGAGAAGAATGTATTACAATGATGCACCTGCTCGGGAATTTTATTTGGCGCATGATTAAAAAAAGAGAGGGACAGGCCATTCCTTGTCAGATTTTTTTATATTAGTAACGGCGTATGTCAACGCATCCGATCAACGAAAGAAATTAGCAGAGCGGAATTGCAGCGACAACCGAAGTACGTGCTGCTTGCATTGAAAAAGTAAGATCCGTGAGCTGTGAGATGCATGCTTAGGCGGGCGTAGGCAATAAGAGCTTAACTAAAGAATCGTTTAGTTGATAATGTGAGGTATAATTACGGCCCGAGCCACACACCACCAAGAATTCTTGTATTGTAGCATGAAGTGACAAAGACAGAGACTAGAAGAAGACAGGACGAGCGTTAACTCAAAGTAAATCTTTCTTGAGACTATAAAGCTATGTATAAGTGTTTGGAATAACGCAGCATATGAGCATGACAAAGTCTAAAGACTATCAGTTTAACATGTCAAGAGGTAGGGAAGCCAAGAAAATCAAACAAAAAACACTAATTGAAATTGTTCTTCTCAAGTAGTGTCTTCTGTTGTTTTGTCTTTTTCGGCTTCCCTACCTATTGATATGTTTAACTGATAGTCTTTAGACCTTTTCATTTCCATATGCTTCGTTATTTGCAAACACGCGCACACACACACACACACACACACACACACACACACATATATATATATATATATATATATATATATATATATATATATATATATATATATATATATATATATGAAGCGGTCTGCGCTGGACGCATGAAAGAAGACGAAGGAAGGTGCTAGGGGAGAAGTAAGAAAGAAGAAGTTGGAATAAAATGGCGAACGACACCCGTCTCACTTAGATTATGTCATTTCTGTTGCCGTTCTAGTTAGGAACGCTACATTTTGGCGCAGCCGACAGGATTCGAAGACCAGCGATGCGGGTGACGTTTTTCGTCGACCAGGCGTCATCAGAGTCTGTTGTGTTCACCCGATACCAAGTGCACGGTGAGCCAGCGACGGACCTTCCTCTTGAAGTTAGTTCTACCGCGCTGATCAACGTGGTGCTGCAACAAGCTGCAATCAGCCGCCAAGCCCTCGTGCAAACAGGATCGGTGACAGTGAATCTACAACTGCAGACACTGAGCGAACTCGTTCTGGAACCCATACGACGTGGCACCCTCAAAGAGGAAACGCCTGCCGGGAAGGTGAGCCTAGACTTGAGTGTTATGGAACTGCAAAGGAACATTATACAACAAATCGAAATAATGAGAACTTTCGTCCAAGCGCTTAGTCGAGAGCAGTCAGCACGAAGTATTGTTGAACCAGATGTTTTTGAAGGAAAATCGCAAAATGCACACTACTGGCTGTGTTTTTTCGAGTACGCCTGTGACAAGAATCTGTGGCACTCCGACGACACAAAGATTTTGCATATGCGCCGCTATTTGGGCGGTATAGCCAGAAAATGGTATGACGTGCAACTCATGGATTATGGAACAACATGTTGGGAACTGTGGAAAAGCAACTTTTTAGGGGCTTTCGAAGGCAACGCAGTAGAAAGATGGGATGCGGCACTGCGGTTCAGTTATACAGGTGGCTCTCTGCTTGAGTACTGTCTTGAGAAGCGTCGCCTGTTGTATTCTGCAGAACCGAAGCTGTCGTCTTCTGCTGTTGTAGCTTTGATAACGCAAGGGTTGTGTATCGAGATCCGTAGTCATGTCCAGCTCAAAGGTCCAAGAACGTTTGATGACCTTCTGAACTTTCTACAGACCTCAGTGCCAAGAATTACATCGAGAAGACAGCCAGATGGTAGAACAGAGCAACATGATTCCAATCTAGAGTCGTTGCCGTCAACTGAATGTGAACACAGCTTCATAAACAAATCTCTGGGAAGCGTAAATCATGACTGTGAGGATGGTGAAGAACCAATTACCGCAGTTCACGGCAACCTACTTCCACATAATCTGTTTACCGTGCATCACAAGCCCCAGAAAAAGAGCTTCAGTGAGACAGTATATTTGGTGTCGTCAAGCTTATTGTACGCCCCCATTAAGGTAGATGGCATTGAAGTGAAGGCTCTCGTTGACAGTGGAGCTTCGGTATCTATTATCAACAAGACTCGAGTGGATGCCAGTCGTCTGCACGCTGGTAGAACATTGCGTGTCCAAGCCTACGATGGGTCAGTGACCATGCATAGCGAATGGGTAACCCTGGCTATTGAATTTAAAGGAAATGCTATTACCAGTGACGTATTGGCCATTCCCAATGTCACCTACGATTTTCTTTTGTCCCGTCCAGACATGAAAAAACTTAAGATGAACCTCTATTGGGATGACAAGGTAATGGCCGAAGACACGATAAGAACAGAAGACCCTGGTGAAGAACCTAGTGTATCAAGGCTAATTTTTCACCACGAAGACATCAAGACTAAGTACCCAGAGCTTATATGCATAGGAAGCTACCCTCCAGCAATGAAATCCCATGTCGTTCCTTTCGAGCTCGCAGATAAAACAGTGGTTCGTAGAACCCCCTATAATATGTCCAGAGATAAAAAGGTGTGGCTGAAAAAGGAGTTGCAAGAAATGTTAGACGCAGGTATCATCCGGCCTTCTGTATCCCCATTTGCTTCTCCTATCACTATTGCACCTAAAGAAGACGGGACATTCCGCCTCTGCACAGACTACCGGGCTCTCAATCGTCAAACTGAATTGATACCTTATCCAATGCCGAGAATCGACGACATCATTGACGAAACCGGTGGTTGCCATTGGTTTTCACGAATAGATCTCTGCAAGGGCTTTTGGCAGATTCCACTAAGTGAAGAAACGAAGAAGTACACCGCGTTCATAACCCCATTTGACTTGTTTGAGTACAACCGCCTACCATTTGGTTGGAAAAACTCCCCTGCGTGGTTTCAGAAGATTATGACGGACATTCTGAAACCTTACCTGGGCACATTTTGCAATGTGTACATCGACGACATCATCATCTACTCAAAGACAAAGGACGAACACCGTAGTCATCTTTCAAAAGTTCTTCATGCCCTCAGTCTTGCCCAACTCAAAGTCAACTTCAAGAAAAGTGCGTTCTTTCAAGATACCGTAGTATTTCTTGGCAGGGTGTTTGATGGACAGACTAAAAGCACCAAGCAAGAATCGGTAGAGAGAATCTCCAAGCTGGTAAAGCCTTATGATGTGCACTCCCTGCGCGTTTTTCTTGGCCTTGCAGGACACTTCCGGGCGTTTATCAAAGACTACGCACTGAGAACAAGGTGCCTCACACGTTTAACTCAGAAAGACGTGCCTTTTCATTGGGACGAGAAGTGCGAAGCTGTCTATCGTGAGCTTGTAAAACTAATATCGTCGGACCCCATCTTGCGAATACCGGATTTTTCCTTGCCTTTCGTGCTGAACACGGACGCATCACATTATGCTACCGGTGCAGTTCTATACCAGAAGCCATCCAAACAAGCTGATCAAACCAAACACTACGTCGTGGGGTACTACAGCTATACCCTGAAACCCGCCTAAATCAATTACTGTACCACAGAAAAGGAAGCTCTGGCCGTCTTAAAAGCTGTGCAGTACTTTCGTACTTACCTGGAAGGTGCCAAATTCATACTTTTCACGGACCATCAAGCATTGACTCAACTTCTGAGCATGGCCCAGCCAAGAGGCCGCATTGCTAGATGGGTGAACTATCTGCAACAATTTGATTTCGTAATTTCGCACCGTCCTGGCCCACTCCTCACTGACGCTGACGCACTATCAAGATTACTTGTACAGGAATCAAGCAATAATCCAGATACGATCAATCATATTAAGCTATGGGAAGGTACAGAAGAGCTCCAGTTTATTAATGGAAGGTATCACGTACCACCAACTATGATTCCAAGGATTCTTCATCTATACCACGACACCCCTGAATCGGGTGGACATGATGGCTTCTGGCGCACTTATAAGAAATTGCTCATGAGATTCACATGGCTGGGCATGAAAAACGACATCAGCCATTACATCCGCACATGCCACCTCTGCCAGGTGAACAAAGTTAAATTCAAGCAATCGACAGACGTTATGACAAACCCTGAATATTCAAGCATCCCGTTCGAAGTAATTCATTTGGACTTCGCGGAGCTCAAAAAGAAGGGGGAAGGAGTCAAGCGAACGCAAGCTTTCTTGCTCTCCATAGATGAGTGCACACGGACGATTGCGGCTAAAGGTGGCAAAGAAGACGCAAACAGCGTAATAGACCTCCTCAAAGCTGAGTGTTTTAAACACACAAAGACGCTCGTCTGCGACAACGGGCCGGCTTTTCGGAGTGCCAAATTATCAAAGTGGGCCCAGGAGCACGGCATCATGATAAAGTATTCTTCTCCATACCACCCGGCAGCAAACGGCCTAGCGGAACGTGCCATACGAGACATCAAACAGTATCTGAAGATGTATCCAGACTTTGCCGGTGGCTGGAAGTGCTGTCTCGAGGCCGCTGTGAAGCATCACAACAGATCATACACCACGAGTTTAGGCTGCAGCCCTCATTTTGTAACTTCAGGTACAGCGCCCATACTTCCTGCAGATCGTGAGCTAGGTCTCCTAGAGAACTTCGAACTTGCGGAAGTAAGAAAAACTGTCAAAGAACAGGAGATCTACAAGCGCCGCATGAAGCGAAACTTTGATAAAAGGCACAGTAGCGAGATACCGGACATACAGCCTGGAGACTATGTCCTTGTAAGGAAAGGAGCTGTGCCCTCAAATTCAAAATATTGCGGACCATTTCAAGTTATTAGGACTGCATGCCAGCATGGAATATTGAAGAATGTCTGGTACGCCGGAGCCTCGGGCCAAACGGAGTGCGCCGCTATTGGAAACGTATTCAAGTATTACCCCAGGAGGTGTAATTAAAAGAAATCCGGAAGAGTGAAGCGGTCTGCGCTGGACGCATGAAAGAAGACGAAGGAAGGTGCTAGGGGAGAAGTAAGAAAGAAGAAGTTGGAATAAAATGGCGGACGACACCCGTCTCACTTAGATTATGTCATTTTTGTTGCCGTTCTAGTTAGGAACGCTACAATATATATTGATGGTTTCAAGAAATATTTAATTGAGAGTTAGCGCTCGTCCTGTGGGCTTCTAGTCTCGGTCTGTGTCACTTCGCGCTAGAATACAAGAATATGTTACAGCACCAATTCGCCCAACTTTCTATCATATTGAACTGCCAAGATACCTAATATGGGTGAGGCGGCGAAATGTGTGAGAAAGTACAACGAAATGCTTCATGCCGATTATGCATCTTCTCTCATGACTGAATTAGTAGTGCGAGCTTGCTGTCGCACTTTTGTTCACATTTTCAGTCTCGAGAAGAGCTGTATGCAGCAAATTTAGTAATTAACATTTGTTCCAGAAATGCTGCCGGAAACATTTTCAAGCCAACGAAGAAAGCACCAACCCACAGAGGTTTTACACAGAGTGGCAACTGAATCTGAAAGGTAAGACCTACAGAAAGGTCATACTGTTAGATGCGAAAATTTGCTACCAAATTCAATGAAACTCAGAAGTTTATTTTCCCTCTTGAAGCCAAAGGTAAAGAAAAAGGTATACGAAGTGTATATAAAGATTGCTGCAGAACTCATTGCACGTTGAATTTCGACGGCAATCCAAATAGCATTGAAGCAACATAGGGACACATTGTATTGACAAATTTTTCGCGACTGTCTTGAACTTTGTGTTACCACCATCTTCACTTCTCCGCAGTTCTGCGTTCCTCGCTCAACGCACGCTCTGGTCCCATTCTGCCTATTTCGCACCACCGGCCGGCGCGTAGACTGAGGAGCGAAATTTAAAGTAAACCGCAGTTGCCCATTGCAACGTGCCTCAAAATTATACCATGGTTTGGGAAGTTAAACCTCCGAAATAAATAAACTAATACTCCTCAGCCCCATAAGAGAAACAATGATTCGAAAAAAGCAGAGTGATACCCCTTTTCTAAAGTTGAAGTACGCAAAATACAATAGTTGTGACATTATAAAAAAGTTGCGCACTTCAAATGAGGCCTCTCTTTTGGATATCACATTTCACGCCCAACGCGACAGAAACACAAAAATACAAGAGAGCACGTAAACAACTTGTGCTATTGTAAAATAACAAGAATTGATATAGGAGCAACTAAAGAACGAAATTCGCCATCATGAAGGCTACATCAGTTAAGGCAAAATAACAACAGCGATTTACAGTGCCTTTGGCGTCAGTCAAAATATCGCCTTCAAAAGTAAAACGTCACCTGGTGCGTCACAGCAGAGTATTTGTTTCCACCTGAAAGCCAGCGCCGTGCTACTGTCACTTGGTAACCTGCGTATACTGTTGTAACACTCATGTGCCAGAAGAGATACAATGCATAAATATGAAGGGACAATACACTAAGTGATGATTGTGCAGGAACAATTTCTTAGCTGCGGGAAACATTTATTGATGTTTTATATGCAGGAAATGTGCGCAATACTTCACAAGGAATTCGCTATTGGAGGTAGTAAGTGCAATTATGTAAACCCCATTCTTAAAGTACGTGTATAAAGCTTAATGCGGGAGCTTGTTAGAACAGCAAGAACAAGTTTTGAAGAGACCAGCATCTGTTACCATGCTTCATTCCTGTAAAACACTTCCACCAGAAATGTCAGTTTTCTATAGCATTACTATATTGCATAGGAGGAAACCGAACTTAAGAGACAAGGACAATATATTTTGGGCTTACGTCTGATACTCAGATGTACACTTTCTAAGGTACTCTCAGGCTCACTAGGACCTTCAATTCATATTTACTCGGAAAAACTATTTACTCGGAAAAACGACTCAAAGCCACACCTAAGTGTGGCTTTGAGTCGAGTTATGCAGATAAAATATTTGGCCACGCCATACCACATCAAATGGCTATTCACGCCTTTGCATTCTTTCAGGCCTGGAGGCACACCTGACCGTGGAAAAAAGAATGTGGACAGTTGGACAACTAATCGATATGCACATTCGGCCAGCCCTTTGAGCACCCAAAGGTCCCAGCGTTTCACTGGAGCGCCAGAAGCTGCTCTGAGTCACCCTCATCGCTCTGGTGCGTTTTTTGCTGCGACACACAATTTGTCGTGTGCCATAATAGATGAAAGTCAGCTACAGCTGTCGCTGAGAAAAAAAAAAAACTCGCGGTTTTGCCCTAAAGACGTGCCATCGACTGCGACAGCAAATAATGAGACAGCTATGCTAAGTAATGATAGTAGTCTTATCGTCCGAATAAACTTGGAAACATTCCCTTACTACAGGCACGTAACCACGGGGGGGGGGGGGGGGGCTACAAAAATTAAGCGGCGTGCCCACCCGCCCCCCTCGCCTTCGCTACCATTCCCCACACACATTCCTAAAACGCCGGTAAATGAATCTTGAGACTTGACAACTGTTCGGCAGTTAACATTATGCTGCCTTTATCGGTTCTTGTGGATGGCGGTAGTTATCGGCATCTCCTGGGATGTGAAGGCGTTTTCTATCGATTCAGTGCCCGCGCCATTAATTCGAGATGCGTTCAATTGTCACTGTCTGTTGCAACATTCACGCGCATCACTGCTCCTTCGTTATTTCAACCTTCTTTGTTTAGATTGATCCAGGAACCAGGAAAGAGATTCAGTTGGTAGTGAACTGGTCTGTATACTCCTGGAACGAGTTGCGGCTGGAGAAAACGCCAGTTGCGTTTAAATTTTCCTTATGCTTTATTATTTCCTCGGCTGACGGCTTGCAGCGACCAGCTCGTGGCATGAATTAGATGAGGTGGCAAATAAAATAATGTGCAACAGCATCCATAATAAAACCCTTCAATTACTGTTAAACGTATACGAATACGAATGTCACCTTTTACCTCTTCTAGTTTTTTCTTAATTGTAGAGCAATTTTCATGCAAAATTGCAACTGAAAACAAGAGTCGCAAAGAGTTGAGAATCAAGCGATCTACTAAGGGAGAGAGCCGAGGCAACAGCCAAACAGGAAGGAAAAGCGAAAATTAATAAATTTTATTTAGTTTGTTTCTCTGCTTTTTAAACAGTGTCAGTGTTTCAGGCGAGCGTGTTGTAAGAAATATATGGTACAGTTTATCTTTGTGTTTTAACATTTTAAAAAGTTCCTGTGTAACCAGGGTTTTCTTATTTTTTTGGACTGCTTAATCTTTCTGAAAGAAAAATGTGCGCTGCAGATTTGTATAAACGCTCACATAAACTTGGTATACGCAACATTTACATCACTTATTTCATATAAGAAAGACCAGTCTTAATTGTAAACTGTGCGTTTAAAAAGATCCATATTTCTATAATCATATTTAAACAATAAATCCAAAACCCGCCGCTGTTTTGAAGGGCCGGGCGCTGGACCTAAGATGCTCGGTAACGTTAATGGTTCGTGGCAAATCATAATCATATCGACCAATGTGTTCCTCCATAAGGCCTACGTAGACGGAACACTACGATGTTACCTCCCTATCCTGCACAAGCTGTCTCCCACAAGCAAGAGAAAACTTGAGGCAGCACGAAACAACTGTCTTCGCGTATGTCTTGGCCTTCCGAAGGGGTCGTCCCGCTCAGGAACTGTAGCAGAAGCTGGATGCCTGCCTCTCAAAGTGCTAACTCCGCACGAGACACTTCGGATTCACTTCCGTTACGTCACTCATACGAAGACTCACTTTCTAAAGGATATTTCTAGAACGCGTGCTACATCTAGCTTTCGGCAGGCATTCGGAAGTATATCTATTTCTATTCCTGCTCAGGCGCCGCAAATGATGCGCCGAAACATTTCACCATGGATACTGGCCCCACTGGAAAATGTGCCATATATACCTGGAATAAGTGCAAAAAAGAAATGCGCGAGCGGCCAATCAATATAGCCTTACCACGTATTAGCACCATCGAAACGAACTGTGTGTGGGGCGTGTACTGCAGTGGGATTCCTCTTTCGCGCATTTCTAAGAACACTCGGCCCCACCCAGCGCCGCCGCAGCGAAGCCTGCACGTGGCGTTCGAAATGCATAGAGTGCAAGTGCATGGTGGACGCTCAGATACGTGCGATTCGGCAAGCGGGCTCTTCTCTCGCTCTCCTTTCATGACATGCGGCGCCACCTAGTTGCAAGGCCAAGAAGTCCGCGAGTGGTCTGGGAGAGGAGAAGCATGGAGCGCCGTTGCCTGCGAATGCTGATTGTCCGCTTGCTTGGCCACACACTCAGTGGCACATAGTCAGTGACTTAAGATGGCGAGATGTTCATTGAAGAGCGGCAAATAACCAGTGCATTCATGGCGCAGTTCGCTAAAGCATTGGCGCGAAAGGCATTCATTGAAAAGCGGCCCATACGCAGTACAATTGTGGCTCAGCCTACTAATGCGTCAGGTTGCTGTCCTTGGGGAACCATAGTGACCTGGACTCGATTCCACTCAGCACTTGTGAAACTTATGGGATCTTTTAAATGGGGGCGGCAGCATCCTTTGTGTACTTCACGCACCTTCCGCGAGTTATTTATCTATCTACGTTTGTGCGATTGTATCTATACATGCTTGTATCTAACCGTTTTCCTGCCTTCCTAGGTCACTAGGTAGTCCGTGGTCGAATGGTTAAGCGCATCGCGCTGCTGTGCTCAGCTAACATATTTCGAAACCAACTATCCGATCAACGTCGGTCACTGGATACGTGCCAATGTGTACATACGGGTTTGCTTCAGTGAACCTCACTCACGCCAACAACGGTCACTGTAGATCCTGGACTGGGTAGGCCCCGCTGTTGGAACCAACTCCTCGGCGACCACTTGGAGCACTGGGTACGTGCCTTTCGTTCTGTGCTGGTCTTCAACGAATCTCTTTGATGCAATTTTGGATCACTGGGCAAGTGCCAGTACGTATGATCCGCTCTTCAATGAACGTCTTTGTCGCCAACCGGGGCAACTAGGTACCTGTCACTGGCACTCTGGCGGTCTAAAATGACGAAAAAAGGTCCCTTCATTTCTTTCCACGCTGAGCGGAATCAAACCCAAGTCCCGAAAGTTTCTCTAGGACAGCATCCCGACGTTTTGGCAGGCTGTGCCAGAAATGTACCACAGCGGTCGCTGGCACCGGTGCGCCAGGCGCGGACTTCTCGGCAAAGATTTTTCTGCAAGAAATTTTTTACTCCAAAAAAGCAGAAGAAAATATCGCGATTAACACAACCTCGAGGCTCGATAAAATTCCAATACAGCTAATCAAAAACCTCGAGCCAAAGAGTAAGGCACTGCTAATTATACCCACAGGACAAGTGATTAGAACGAAGGTTTCGATTGCATGGCATTAAAAGCAAGATGCCCTCATCAAAGGCAGTGGTAATAAGCATAAGACGAGCTCGTACCGGCCAGTTACAGTAACGTCGGTGCTATATACAAGTAGAATGACAATGCGAGCCGTAAAATGACAACTGTCGATTTAGGTGAAGAAAAATGATGTACAGGGGGAACGCTATAATCCTCACGATGTACTGGGGGAACTACGGAATTGGTTCAGACCAGGCAGACGCTTAGAGGATAATATGTTTGTGCGAACTCAGTGCGTAGACCTTTCAGCAGCTCAGAATAGACCATTCTGGATAGCACTTCTAGATATTAAACTAGAAACGACAATGTAGACAGGGAAGAGTTACAGAATATTTTCAGCCACGAATACATCGCTGATGATCTCGTGGAGCTGCTGGAGGAGATATTTAGAAATGACCGAGTTTAGATTGCAAGGGAAGCCCTGGATTGTAATAAAGTGGCAGAAAATCACCAAGGACTGAATCAAGAATGTCTTTTGTCTCCGTTGTCGTTAACGATTGATGTTAGAGGCACAGAAGCGCAACTGTTAAAAGTGAATTAGGGTTTGATTTATCCTACATACGTAATGAACAAATGGTGCAACAGAATGCACTCGGGCTGTTGCATGAGGACGACATAGAGCTGCTAGCGGCCAATGCAACCGATTTACAGACACTTGCGAATATCCGTGGCAATCTATCAACGATTCTAGACCTTCAGTGTTGCAGAAAAAAAAAATCGTGAAATATGTTCTTTGTTGAAGAGACGAGGAACTACGTGGTGTCCATTCAACAGCAATTCGACAGATAAGCAATATAAATACCTGAGCGTATATATTAAAGAAAGAAATACTTACTGAAGCGCCTACCAAGGTAATCTGAAAATAACGGGGAAGCGAATTGCTGCAGTAATAAAACATAGAGCACTTTGGGGCCACACTAGATTTGAGGTTGTGTGTGGAATCCGGAAAGCAGTAATGGAGCCAGCGCTAACATTCTCAAATGCCATTATATGCTTAAAGTCGGATAACTCGTCAGGGTTGGAAGTTAACCAAAGATCGGTTGGCCGGTTGGCTTTGGAAGCCCACGGTAAAGCCCACTTTACCGGCCCACGGTAAAGACTCATCAACATGGATCTATGCTGGAGCAAGGAAAGGGTGCTGCGACGTTGAAGTGCAGGAACCTACTACTTTATTTTCTCTGCTCGTGGTGCTGGCTCGGTTCACGCTGTCTTGGCGCTCTTCGTTGAAGTTAACACAGCGACACATCGGTGCCGCCACAGATTCAAATTAGGGCCGTCTGAAGTGCACAAGTACCTGTATCTGAAACGCGCTGAGAGAAAATGGAGGAAACGGTCGAGAAAGTTGGCAACCCAGTACACCGTAAGCGAAAGTGTATGTAGACAACCAGGAATCATCAGCAAGAAAGTGAGAAAAACAGAGACAGGGAATTGCCGTAAATAAGGGAAACAAAAAAAGAAAATAGAGATTTATACGAATGGGAAGAAGGAAATTAGAATGAAAGATCTGTACGATAGCACAAAGCGCATTGGCATAATATTTGAGGTTTCAGGCGGTTGCCTAAGGAAAAAAACATACCGCAGCAAATATTAGCAAGGAGATGAGGCAGCTTCAAAATGCACAGTCCATTCAGCACATCCTAATAGAATGCGAAGCGATTCCCCCCACTGAAACCCATAGGTGACGTGCACATTCCAGAAGCGCTCAGATATTAAGTGGCGGGGGTGGGGGGAGGGGGAGCAATGAACCGGTCAGCAGTCCGGATAAGCCAAAGCCGCTTGGAGTGTTTAGAGCCGTTTAGAATGTTTTGAGGCAGAGAAAAAGAAAGGTTGAGGAGATGTATACAAAAAGCTAGAAAGAAAAGCTTGTGCAGCATGGCTGATTAAATAAAGCATGCTAGGTGGCTTTGTGCCACCGGCCCGTTTCAATGTGGATGTCTGTAAATCATCATCGCCATTGTCATCATCACCGAAGCGCGAGAGCGGAGTACGGTTGCCACAGCACGCGTTTCTCCGCGTTTCAAAGAACCGGTGCGCTATGCATTTCGGATGCCACCCTAGGCATCACAGCGGTTGCACTAGATTGCGCCTTGCATTCTTAGAGAAGCGCTAAATTGGGGTTTGCTGAAGCACCCGTCTCATACAGAATTTCGACGGTGGCAATAGGTTGCGTCGCTATTTAGATTCAATGCTAACGCAATGTTGTATACAGTCTTCGTGAGATGGGTTTGCTGAATTTTTTTTTTTGTTTCTTGCCTGTTATGTTTTTGGTGTGCGTACTGACGCTAAGCTCAGTGCTTCCTTTTATTGGATATTACTGTGTCTTGCGTGCCTTTTTTTGCTTGTTTCATTCAAGTGCACGTCTTCGTTTCCTTGCACAACCAATTCTTTGGTTGGCAAAAAAGAGGTAGCATTATTCTCAAAGGAAAAAATAAACGGCAAGATTTATATATTTTTTACCGACATTTAAGGGTAAGCAAATTACTACGAATACGTGCGTTAATAAATAGGTGCTTATTGGAGCGGCATGTTTGAAGCATTCCTTATCATACAGAGGCGATAGCCAATCGGGTAGCTCACCCGTCTGACGTCACGCACTCCAGCTACGTAACTGAAGCCGGAGCAGCTCGAAACACAGGCGAGCGCAACCGCTGCGATTGGCTGCGATGCATATTTTCAAACCTTATAATAAAGTAAGCGCTTTACTCCAAGTTTTTAATGTCTAACCCAATGATCACATGGACTCACACTATCCACTCAGTATGTTAGTAAAAGATGGAAAAATCGTGTGCGGGTCCCTTCAACGCCTCTCACTCACAAGCTAACTACCGACAAGCTGAATTACCGATCTACAACTGGTATAAAGAGGCAAGATATGTATGCACTGTGGTTTTGTTTATTTGAATTAAAGAATTTGCCGACGATTAGGTTACTTCTTAATGCAAAATTTGAGCGAAGCTCTTCAATTGTTTCGGCTTTTCGATATATTGAGGCTAACAATTCGAGCAAGACATGTATGTACAGTTGCAGACATTTTATGCTTCACACATAATCATTCTTTAAGAAACACACCACTCCCAGTTCTTGATTGTCATGAAGGAAGGTTTGTGATCGGAGAAATAGATGAATATATGCTCTACTTGCTGCACCAATGCCTGGTTCTCAAAGACGAGGTCTATGGAAGTATTTCGCGAGGTTGTCACAGCCATGGGAGGCGTTACGAGCGAGCTGCATTTACTCCTGGGTCATCCCAACGCCTACAACGCTATTAGCTTCTGCTTTGGCGGCACGCACTTCCTGGTCTTTTCGGCGACGGCACCAAGCTTCTGCTTCGGCGTATCGCACCTTTGGATTTTGGCGGCGACGGTGTTGGGCCTCTGCTCAGGCAGCACTTTTAGCAGCAGCGCCAGACAAGGGACTTCCACCAGTTGCCTCGCCCATGGCTCAGAAAGAGCTGGCTTAGAATACATTATTTATGTAGGGGCCGACGGATTATATTATGATATCAACCTTCTATGAGCCTCGGACAATCCGTCTCGTGCGGAACACTTCGCACCAGCCGCCGCAAACGGAGCGTAGCTTGGCGCAACTGCCTCGCTTATCGCGAGGTCGGGGGAGGCAGCGCGTAGGCGCGCAGGAACGTTCCGCGGCGAAGAGATGGCAGCGACTGGCTGACGCCGCTGATGCTGCTAGCGAGTCAACTGAAGGTGGCTCTGCGTTTCGGCTTGGGAAGCGCGCACCGTGTTCCGCTGATGCCAAGAAGGCGCTTCGGTAACCGGAGGACACTGCGCGCTCTAGCGCAGTCGTCGCCACGGAAGAAGGGTACACGCAGTGGCGAACGGCGGTTGCTATGCGTGTTGCTTTGGGCAGCAGCACGACATCGAGGTCGGCGGCCACCGAGCTGGCGCTCTGATTGCCGTTGCGCAAGAGTGGCACTGGAGGACGAGCAAAGAGAGCAAGGCGCACGCCGTACTCGAGAGATGGCTCCAGGAGCGCGTGCAGCTAGAGCAGCGCGCTGGCCCCTGCTACGGAGCCGGTTACGTCGAGGGACAACGGCGAGGCTAGATGGCAACGCGAAACGCAAGAACGGGCACCGAAGAGCGGCGCTCTAAAATGAGCGCCTACAGGATCTACTGTAATTCCGTGACTTCAAATTAACTGGGTGCCCTGGTGGATACAATATACATGAGATACGCAAGCAAACAATTCATTAAATAAAATGATCGAATTGATTACTTTTTTACTTACAAACTTTACGGCATATGCTAATGTTGGAAAGCGGAAGGGAATTGTGATCGCAAACTAGTTACCCGCTGTGTTTGCGTAATGTCTACAGAGTTGGGCTACACAGCACGAGGTCGCGGAATCGAATCCCAGCCACTGCATCGTATTTAAATGGGAGCCAAACACCCGCCTACTGAGGGTTTGGGCACGAGATTGTTGGTATTCCATTGAAAACATTACTTACAGCGCGTACATAGACCGGGACCACAAGAACGACGAAATCAAGCGCTGGCTTCCAACTGATTTTTATTATGAGTAACACGCATATATACCATGACACCAAGAGAAAGCCCCTCCCCCCTCAAATAGTGATTGTTCGAAAGGTGTAGTGTACAAGATACCCCTGAAATGCGGTCGGTCTTATATAGTGCAGACACGTAGATGTCTCAATGTTAGATAGCAAGAACATTGTAATAAAATGCGCGACGAGCGGGAAGTGTTTCTAGGTGTCCATTGTGCACAATGCGGCTGTATTCCGCTGCTTAAAAAAACAGTATCTTAGATCTTAGCTAGGCATCCTAACGAAAACACTGGACTTATAATTGAAGCAGCAGCGATCGCTGAAGGTGACTGGGTTAGTAAGCCGACAATTGCATTAACATATAAAGAACTTGCTTTTCTGTGGTTGCATATGCGCGCTTATTCATCTTAAGGAGGCGCTCATGGCTTCTTTGAATTTTGAGTGCATACTCATGCCGGTATCGTGCCCTGGGGGCGGGAGGGGGGGGCGCGCTTTTGTCATGGTGCCTTGCTATATATGCGTGTTACTTAAAATAAAAATCACTTGGAAGTCAGCGCTTGATTCGTCGTTCTTGTTGTCCCTGTCTAAGAGCTGTAAGTGATGTTTGCATGTAAAAAAGTTTAGGGGCACATTAAAGAACTCCTGGTGGTCGAAATTTATTCCGGCGTCCACGACTACGGCGTGTCTCATAATCAAATCGTGGTTTTGTCACGTAAAACTCCTTAGTTTACTTTTTTATTAAAGGACTAGTTCCGTGTTTGTATCTTTGAAAAGGGTCGTCTGCCTAAACCGAAATAACACATGCAGCATTGAAAAGCTCTGCTCGTAGTGCAACCGCAGTAAGATAGCGTAAAGTAAAGCCTGTTTGTTGCCAAGGCCCGTTTTGAGGGATCGAGGCACACAAAAAAATCAATGATTCTTGAGATCAAAATTTGGAAGGTTCCCTAGGCACGGTCCTTTGTACAAACAGTATCACCATGCAACATTCAAGACCGAAACGTAACCACACACAAAAAAGAAGAAAAAATGAATGAATGAATGAATGAATGAATGAATGAAACTTTATTTGAAGCGGCTCTTCGCCCACCCGTGCCGTCTCTTCGCCCGTGCCATGGAATAGAAGCGCTCGGCATTTTAGGCTCGCGAGCAAGGGAGTGAGCACGCTCATATTCCTGCATCCCCTGATGGCCCGGCACCCACTCCAAGAGGACGTGAAGTGAAGGATGCTGTTGCATGCGTAGCGCGTGGGATGCCCGAATATGACAGGGGAGCAGGTTGTTTGCGAAAGAACGAAGGGCTTCCTGGCTGTCTGAGCGAACGGTAATGGCTGGCATGGAGTGAGAGGGTATAGCAATGTCTTTCGATATGGCAACGATCTCAGCGTCAGTTGGAGGCGGTACTCCGCCATGCCAACGAGTGATGTCACCCTGAGAAGACGGCGTCAACATTCTAGGTGTCATGCGCTGGGTCAGTTAGATGGGTCGCCCACGCCTCTCGCCTGACTGCGTTGCGTTCGGGTTGCATATTTCGGGGTATCGGTCAGACTTCGATTCGAGGGATAGTTATCCATGGTGGAGGGTCGATGGAAAGAGGTGGAAGCGGTGAAGTGTTGTGTCCCAACATTCGCAGGATGGCGTGTCCCTTCGACGAGGTGCTCAGACGGAGATGCTGAGACTCCCGGTGGGCGTGGACCTTCACGTACAAGGTGTTGTGCAGGGTTTCGCGTTCAACATCGATGCTACGGGCGTACCTGAGAACACCAATTTCAATGCGGTGACATCTTCGCAAAGAAGCCTCGTGTCGTTTGGTCTAGGTGCGTGTAACTGCAACGTATGGCAGGCCACAGAGTATTCGGGAGTACCTTGCTGCCTCAGCTATATTATGGAGTTCATGTTCACGCAGGCATGTGTGGCGCTTGCTTACGCGTGTCATCATGTGTATGTCTTGACTAGCCTGATGGAGAATGCGTCGTAGCCACTCCGCAGTACTTTCTCTTGCCACAGAAATCCGAGGATGCGGACGGATTTTCTGTGCGGGATAGGTTCGCCGATCATAGTCAAGGTGATGTGGGCGCGTTCAGCAGCTGCTTTGCGCGTAGAGGAATTCAGTACGACGACGTACTCTGATATTTCCGGGGAGCATGTGAGGCCTAGCTGGTGTATGTAAGTGTCGACGATGTCTAAGCCAGTTTAAAGTGTGGCTTCCTGTTCGCCTGTCTTTCTGGTGGCACACTAAAATATAATATCGTCAGCATATATTTGCACGGCGTAAACCTGTAACGGGATTGAGCTTTGCGGGGAGGTCCTTCATCGACAAGTTGAAGAGAGGCGGTGACAGAATGGAACCTTCTGGCGCTCCTCGGTTTATAGAGAATCACATGGATGGCTGGGTGTTCGGACCCAACAAGCGTACGTGCCTAGCACTGAGGAAACCGCAGACGTAGCGAGCCATGCGTTCTCCGGGTTTGGTGGCTGCTAGGTTGTCAATGATGACTTGGTGCAGGACATTATCGAAGGCCCGTTCGATATCGACGCCTACAATTGTCCGGAGTTGTGCCTAGCTAGGGTTATCGTAGACATCTGTGGTAACTTGCAGGGCCCCGTCTTGGGCGCATACGTGCCCGCGGAAGCCAATGACTGTGTCTAGGAGATGGCCTTGGATCTCATGGTGCCATTCTAGTCTCGTCAGGGCCATCTTTTCCATCAATTTTCCTACGCACGATGTGAGGGATATCGGTCGATGGTCTTTAAGCGTGTTGGAAGGTTTGCCAGGTTTGGGGAGGAAAATAACTAAAGCATTTTCCATGACTGTAGAATGTTCCCCGTCTCCCATGCATGAATAATGAGGTGTAGAAGGTGCTTCTGGTGGTTTTCGGGAAGTTTTGGAGCATGGCATATGTTATCTAATCCGGACCCGGAGCTGTATTGCGTCGGAGCTACATGAGTGCTGAGCGCAGCTCCTGGATTGTAAATGCGGAGTCAATCCCTTCTGGCTCGGTTGGTGATTGCGGAAAGGGTGCAAGTGGTGGTGGGTTGAACTCCGGATAAAATGTCTCTCGCAGTTCTTGGATGATTTCTCCAGTGGAGCGTCCGTTCTGCATTTCATGTCGTTGGAGGGCGTAGCGAGGTTTCGCTTTGCCCATGAGAGTGCGAAAGATTTGCCACACACTACGTGTGAAGCTGGCCATTGAGGTCTTCACATGTTTGCCACCGCCGTTGAGATGCCAGTTGGTCAGTGTATTCCTGGCTTTCCTGAGTTATGGTGTGTATACGTTCCTGGAGCGTCCTATTTTTCTTTGCACGGCGCCACCAGCTCACCAGTCTGCGGTGTAGTTCCCAGAGGGCTAAGAGGTAAGTGTCAAGCTGGGGTTGATCTTTTGTGGCGGCAATGCGGGAAGCATGTTGGGACACAACCTGCAGCACATTGCTTGTCCATTTTGTAGGATTAGTGTTCTCATCAATCTCATCCAGTTCAAGGTGTTTACGCAACTTGTTCCATTCAACGAGGCACATATTTTTGTGGCAGGGCGTCCGACTTGGCCTTTGTGTACGCAAGGGAAGCCGGATTTCATTAATAGAGTGATTGCTCCCCAGAGCGTCTTGGGTATTATCCCATTGAATGCTGCAGCGTCGTAGCGGCTGATTGACAAAGTGATATCAGGGTTTGTGTTCTTCTCACGTGAGTTCCCCAATCTGGTGGGAGTGGTAATGTCGTTTAGGAGAGAAACATTGTAGTTTGACATGAAGGTGTCTAAGTTACGACCGAGCGCTGATCTTTGGTCATATTCTCAAGAACGGTGTCGACAGTTGAAGTGTCCGAGGATTAAAACAGTATGGTGAGGTGTTAAGCGTTGCTGAGAGGGGTCGTAGCTTGATAACGGCCATATATTTTGGTTTGGCATTCAATAACAGTTTAGAATATCTAGAATGTGACCATGAACGTCTGTCATTGTGCTCACGTGCTCAGTAGTCGCTGTATTCATATGCGTAGTGTCGAGTTGGATTGTGGGGAAGGAGCTCTTGAAGTAAGTCACCGTCAGTGTAGGAGTAAGTGGGTCTGACATGCCATGTAGTTTGTATGTAATACTAGGGGCAACAAAATGTTCATAGCCAGCGAGGGGAAAGGTACCGTGGGTCTCCTGCAACACTAGAATATCCAGTTCTGTTTTCACGAATAGCATATGTTGCAGGAGATGTTTCTTACGTCTGAAACCACGACAGTTCCATTGCCATATCGTGAGTGATGGGGATAGTGGGGTTGGGATCGGAGGTGTTTGCCTAGAGTTTGAGGCCATGTTGTGACTCAGAATGGTTATAGGGGATGGGGTGTATGTGCAGGTGCAGAGTGTCCTTCATATGTTGGAAGCGGGTGGAAATTCGCGCAAATTGGCTTGACAAGGAGGTTAGAGCAGTTAGAATGGCGCGTTGTATATGTTCAGTAATTATAGTTGCGATAGTAGATTTGATCGCTTCTTGCACGATGCGACCGATACGTGCATCTAACTCCTCTGATAGAAGGTCTGAGCTCAATTGATAGGGCTGCGGAGTGGGCGAAGTATTTGGGAGAGCTGTACCACTCACCTTTAAAGGCGTAGACTGCGTCTGTCACTGGTTAGGTAGCGCAGGTAAGTTAGGGTAGTCAGCAGCAGCCTTGGGTTTAGGTAGTTGTTGCCACGAAGGACGGCGCGGATCGTGTTGATGACATTGTGATTTAGCTGTTTGACTCTGTCTCAAGTCCACCTTCTGCTTGTGGGCGGGCTTCGGTTTCTGTTTGGGCTGATTTTGACTGGGCTTGCGGGTGTGACTTAGGCTCCGGTTGCGACTGCCGCTGCGGCTACGGCTCTAGTCGGTGTCAAGTGCCCTATACAGGTTGCACGTTGGCAGGCCGGAATCTTCTCGAGTAGGCAGTCGTGGAAGATGGCGGGCTGCTTGGTGGTTTGGATTTATGCGTGTCGGTGGTTTGCGTCGGTGAAGTGCCTCCTCTGCAGCGCGGCGGTGTGGGCAGTTTGCGTCCGTAGCCGGCTGGTCAGCCCCGCAGTTACAGCAGCGCATATCGCACTAGTGAGGAGTTGTTGACGTACCAGTTCCAGGGGGGAAATGTTGCCCACAAGATCTGCAGCACGAATATGTCGAGACGTTGGGGCAGACATCAGATCTGTGTTTCAGACTGTAACAGTGTCAGCCCTGAAGGCATTTCGGCTTGGGTGGGTACAGCTGCTATACTTCTGGAAACCAGATGGCACTCTTTGGTATTTCAGGGCCTCCTACCGAGTTTATCAGAGACGCCGTATTGCCAAGTCGCCGAAAGGAGAGGATTTTTCGGTCAGGAATAAGGAGTTCTTCCCGTGCGGCATCTTCAGAAAAGGAGAGTGGCATGCCGTGCAGGACGGCGCGGGCGCTTTGTGGGTCGTTGGCGCAGTACACACTCACAGGGCGCGATTTTCCGCAGTCATCCACGGACTCTAAGGCGAGTAGTTTAGTGGTGGCCGATGTACGGTACGTGTTAATGGTGATGAGGTTTTGAGTGGTTCAAGCTTTCACTACTGTGTCCTGCCTCTCGAACTTGGCAAGGTGGGCCGCCCGACGAGTTTGTAGGCTCAACTCGATTGGTGCTACTGAGGAGAGGTTGAAGCCATCGGTCAACTTCAAGACTATGGTGGTGGCGTCGTCCCGCCGTTGTGCTGAAAGGGCACAACGTAAATGCTCCCTGTCAAGCCTCACCAAAGTCCATGCCCTGTGGGTTCAGTGTGGTGGATTGTGCGCGCTGCGATGTAGTCGTAGCTGTCGAGGGCGGCGGATCCATGCCGAACGCGGCAGCGGCGGCGGCGAAGCGCCTGCAGTGCGGCGCGGGGTCGGGGGGCTTTTTGCTGGAGCCGGCCGAGGCCGCCGGTGTAGAGGCGCGATGCGGCGGGCCAAAGTTCGTCCAGCGATGACAGGGAGCTCAGAGTTCGGCGGAACTCTCGTTGTGCACGTCTGCTAGGGGCGAGCACTGAGCGCCGCATCCCAAGAAGAAAGAGCGAACAGATACAATCGTCTATTTGACCACAAAGGGCTGAATGCAACTGGCATATTGCCCTGCAGAGCACTTGTATATATACAATTCGACGTATAAGCGCGTGCAGGAAATATAACAAAGCCGAGGCGATACGTGAAACGCTTCCTCGATAGCGATAAAAGATATCGCGCGAATCAAAGCCATGCCATACACGAAACAAAAACAAAAAGCAACACTGCGCTACGAATGTACTTTGCCGACCGAGTAACCACGTGAACCGGCAGCCTTGAAACAACCGCTATTAGGTCACTATCCCTTTAAAAGAAGGCGCTCCTTGTCACTTAACAACACCGAAGGCATGCTGCTACAATTCTCTTTAAGCTTTGATGTCATCGCCTGCTTCAAATGCTTCGCTCGTAGTCATCTCGGCCTCCTAGGCAGAATCGTGGTCTTCTCACTGAAGGGCCTCTGTTCCTTTCACCACTTGCAGTCTCGGCAATGTATAGCCCCGTGCACAGAAATAGGGGCGACGTTTTTGTTTTGCTCCCTGAGCTTTTCATCTGAGCAGCTGTCAATCGGGCTGATGTAGGCTGATGTATAGAGTTTCATAAATAATTACCACACGAAACTCTGGCACTGGTGTCTACGGCAGCTGTAATCGGGGGTGGTTCAGCCAGAACGGAAATTATGGGGAGTACATGAATTTGCCTAAAGTTCGTCCTTCTGGCTTCAAAAGGCTTCGTGAATTTGTCATTTTCAACAATGCACTGCGCAATAAAATATTAAATTAGCGGCATTAAGAATTTTCAACGGCAGGATTCGAACACAGGACCTCTAGGAGAGGAGCTCGACATTGAAGCCATTACACCACGGACATGCACACATCGAGAAGCGATTTATAACGTCCTTTTGAATTTAACATGGGAAGCTAGTGTCTCGCGACGCTTGGTGCATTTCGATTTGGCCACCTCGACAAGTTGAACAGGTGCAATTAGTAGTGATTGTGCGTGTTCGCAGCGTCTTCTGCGGTTGTAGAAGTGTAGATTGCTCTGAAATTTGCGACGATGAAGGCATACAAATCGTAATAAATGAATCCACAAGCAGAAGAGCAAAAAATTCATGTACTTCCCATCATTCACAGGGTGCCGCAACGATTGCAGCGCCAGAGTTCCTTCTAGATGCTGTAGGAAACTCTATGGGCTCCGCCAAACGGCATTGAATAGGCCCTGTTTTCTGTGCGTGCAACAAACCTCCGCTGGTGCTTGATGGAGCAGCTCTAATTCTCAATGTTGTAAAAGTTGGCCTTCTTGCAGAATTTAGATAACCTTTCTGATAATGAACACAGTCACTGGCCTTAAACAGCGGTGCTGAAGGATGCTACCCACATTGAGCGTAAAGCACTGCATCCAGGTGAAACGTCGTCGAAAAGTACGCATTGCTAGGCTGGCTGGTTCATACCTGCAGGTTTAAGAAGCACGCGCTCTATACGGGACAAATGCGCTTGTCTTGTATTGACCTTGATTCGTCCCGGCTCAATGGTGCACTTGTTAAACCTGCGAGCATGAGAACTGTGTTGGTACTGCAGCGGCACTTAATTCAAGCGTGAAAATGTTATGCTTAGATATAACAAAATATGTATTCTTAAAGCCAACAAAATGTAATGCATTGAATCAGAAATACAATATACTACCGCTATAGCTAGGCCCTTTAAATCCTACACTGTCAATAATTTTAATAGGGTGCCTGTGCTAACAGACAAATGGTGCTTGTACAGCTGGTTTATGGGCTTTGGCAGACATATTCTCAATGAGAAAGTCAACAAAAAAGACTCACAAATTTTGTAAATGAACCTTTTATTCCGCAATTGAAACTTCATTGTAAACATATTCCAATCCAATTTTCTTTTCTTTGGTACTAGTGAAGCGTTTGCGTTGCAAGATATTCGTCATCAAATTACGCGCTCAGTACACTAGTTGTGCATTTAGAGGCCGGAATCTCGGCACAAAGTTGTATCCCTTCCCTATGAGATGTAGATCGATCCTATAGCACGTCATTCTAAAAGCCACGTGATCCAGATTACAGGCTGTGCTCCCGCATGCTATAAACTGCCAAAAACAAGGCTGTCTCCTCCCTTTTTGGCGAAATTACGTGCATCACTGGGGGGACTCAAGATTCTAATATAAACATATACTCTGATCGTAAAACAAGAAGTAGGGTTGAATTTCTCATTTGCCTTTTGCCATGATTTCATAAATATCCTCACCACACTCGCAAACTCTCCCTACACCGAGAAACGTCATCGCAGACGTCGTACAGACTACATAATCATCATAGCTTCACGCGCATCTGTGGTAAAACAGAAGAATTTAACTCGTCTGCAATTCCACGTGCCATCCGCCTCTGGAACCCCCACAACATAGTTGTGGAAACTGGCCGCGAAACATTTAGGCACTCACTCAATTCGCTTAACCCTTGTACACCATTGATATCTCACTCACTATTCTGTGTTATTTTTCCTACGTTTTTCTTGCACTGTAATACCTTTATTACAGATTTATAGAGTTCCTTCTTATTGTACTCATATACAGCTGTATGTAGCTAATACGTTTCTCTAACTTTTAGCTTGTGCACATGGCTGATTTTTATTATTATTGTTACTAGATTGTATGTGCATACTTGATTTTATGCCCCCCTTACTCGATCCCCACGTAGGGGCGTTGTGAGATATCTTAAAATTGAATAAAATAAATAATATTCTTTTTAATTGTGTTTTTTTGGCACTCCTGGTCCGCATAAACACTTCCCGCCTAAGCACATAAACTGCCTTGGCAGGAACCATGTGCGTGGGTAGGATTAACTTTGTATTAAATTAATGTACTTTTCACTTCCAAGTCCCTGTATAGTACCTTGACACTTATTAAAAAATTCCGAAGTGTACTCGCAAGCTTCTAGGCTTAATGCGCGTTAGTTTTGTTAGTATGAGAATTTTCTCTTAGAAACCCAAAAAATTATGATTTGTAAGGTTCAGTATTTCTCCAAGAAATGGACATATAGATGCAACAGTGCAAAGCTGAGTGTGCGAAAAGTTGGTTATGTTCTACGGCCCTACCCAACTCTAGAAGCATTGTCCTTTATATACTATATAATTTCGTTATTAATGTTGCAATTTTCCCATGGGTCATTTAGTACACAGTCGAGACCTCTATCCCATATACATTAGTCGGCCTAAGCACCAAGGCCCACTCATGCTGATCTTTTTAAAACATTTCTGTGTTACACCAGAGTCGAATGGAACTCTGTCAGCCGGAGGATTGAGCGGCAGAAAAAGTCGCAACTTCCCTCAACTCTCACCTTGGCCTACATTCTGCAGTCTGCTTAAATTGGCTAACAGCCATGACAACCGCGTCTGCGGAATAATTAGATAAAATTACTTACCAGCAAATCAGGATCTACACTCGTACAGACATCAAACGACTCACTAAATAAAACAAAAGTAAAACAAATGCCACCTAACTACTCAAGCAGCTCATCTTCGCATTACCCTCCTAGCTAGGGTGGCTCTGTCGTACGGGGACGGAAGCATGTCACGTCATCAGAGGTCGCAGAGGACAACGAAGAGGAGAACATTAGGGTAAAGCGATTTCTCGTGTAGGCTTTCCTCTGCGGAGAGTGCAAGTTAGAGGAGACTGGGCCGCTATTTTGTAGCGATGCCTTATGCCTTATTCTATGCTATTCTTATCATCCACCACACACGGCCGCCTGATACCCTTGATAATGTGGGCAGACCGTCGCTCTGACCACTGGCGAAACGCGAAAAGCCTGAAAAAGCATAGCATCGGAAAAGGCATCGCTACAAAATACCAGCCCTGGTCTGTCGCTCTGCCGGTCCCAAGATCTCTGCTTTATTTCCAAATATATGTGCATCCGGCCGCAAGATCTGTAAGACGAGGGCATTACATTCTTATGTACTTATTTACCATCGGGTGACAAATCACTCCAGCGACCAACATTTTTTTTAAGGTCGCAAAGAACGGACGCTTGCATTTGTCTTCATCCTGTTAACAGTAGTCGGCGACGCCACTGACTCCTGCTTGATTTCGCCTGTTCAGCGTTCACTTGCGTAAATTGTTGTCAATATTTCAGAAGAGATGCCACGCACGGCGACATGTCTCATCGGGTAGTGCTAGGAAGTGTTCGAGAAGCTAGGAATAGCGATAGCACTCCGCCTCACTCTATTAGATATTGTGTAATTGAAACTTCCGTTTTCGAACCCGCTGCTTTGTGTTTAGCTGCAGCGCATCTTTCTGTAATTAATCATAACTTTTTCTTTCTCGGTCTCGGTAGGACATCGTGTCCGCTCCACAATGGAATCGTTGCGCGTTATCAGGGTGCAGATGCGGACTACTCCTATACGTCGTGCTGCACCACTTCGAGGCTGATCTCCCATATTTATGATAACGATAAATTATGAAAATCACTGAAAATCACATTATCAAACTTCAAGTCACCGGCGCGATTTGGCGACTTCTCCATAAGTCAGCGTTATCATGCAGGAATCGCAACGAGCGTGCGTTCTGTAACCTGCTCTGGAAAGATTATATCTATATAGTCAGCATTCGCCCATAGTATTTTCCCTCCTTATAGCTAGAACACAATATTAGTATACATATATCCTTATACGGCATCGTCAAACTCGGAGTTTCGTCATTATCATCATCATCAGCCTGGTAACACCCACTGCTGGGAAAAGGCCTCTCCCATACGTCTCCAACTACGCCGGTCGTGTACTAATTGTGGCCATGTCGTCCCTGCAAACTTCTTAATCTCATCCGCCCACCCAACTTTCTGCCGCACCCTGCTACGTTTCCCTTTTCATGGAATCCAGTCCACAACCCTTAATGACCATCGGTTATCTTTCCTCCTCATTACATGTCCTGCCCATGCCAATTTCTTTTTCTTGATTTCAACTAAGATGTCATTAGCTCGGGTTTGTTCTTATCTGCTCTTTTCTTATCACTTGACGTTACACCCATCATTCTTCTTTCTATATAGCACGTTGCGTCATCCTCAATTTAAGTAGAATCCTTTTCGTGGGCCTCCAGGTTTCTGCCCCGTACGTGAGTACTGGTAAGACACAGCTGTTACACACTTTCCTCTTGAGGGATAATGGCAACCTGCTGTTCATGATCTGGGAATGCCTGCCAAACGCACCCCAGCCCATTCTTATTCTTCTGATTATTTCAGTCTCATGATCCAGATCCGAGGTCACTACTTGCCCTAAGTAGACGTATTCCCTTGCTACTTCCAGAGCCTCGCTACCTATCGTAAACTGCTGTCCTCTTCCGAGACTGTTAAACACTACTTTAGTTTTCTGCAGATTAATTTGGAGACCCACCCTTCAGCTTTGCCTCCCCAGGTCAGTGCGCATGCATTGCAATTGGTCCCCTGCGTAACTGAGCATGGCAATATCATCAGCGAATCGCAACTTACTAAGGTATTCTACATTAACACTTATCCCCAATTCTTCACAATCCAGATCCCTGAATACCTCCTGTAAGCACGCTGCGAATAGCATTGGATAGATCGTATCTCCATGCCTGACGCCTTTCTTTATTGGAATTTTGTTGCTTTCTTTATGGAGAACTACGGCGGCTGTGGAGGTGCAATAAATATTTTTTAGTATTTTTATGTACGGCTCATCTAAACCCTGATTCCGTAATGCCTCCATGACTGCAAGGGTTTCGACAGAATGAAATGCTTTCTCGTAATCAATGAAAGCTAAATATAAGGGTTGGTTCTATTCCGCACATTTCTCTATCACCTGATTGATAGTGTGAATATGGTCTATTGTTGAGTAGCCTTTACGGAATCCTGCCTAGTCCTTTGCTTGACAGAAGTCTAAGGTGTTCCTGATTCTATTTCTGATTACCTTAGTAAATGCTTTGTAGGCAGCTGATCAGTCTATATTTTTTCAAGTCTTTGGCGTCCCGTTTCTTATGGATTACGATTATGTTAGCGTTCTTCCAAGATTCCGGTACGCGCGAGGTCATGATGCATTGCGTGTACAGGGTGGCCAGTTTCTCTGGAACAATCTGCCCATCATCCTTCAACAAATCTGCTGTTACCTGATCCTCCCCAGCTGCCTTCGCCGTTTGCATAGCTCCCAAGGCTAACTTTATTGCTTCCGGCATTACTTGTGAGAATTCAAGTACCTCTAGACTATTCTCTCTTCCATTATCGTCGTGGGTGCCACTGGTACTGTATAAATCTCTATAGAACTCCTCAGCCCTTTGAACTATCTCATACATATTAGTAATGATATTGCCGGCTTTGTCTCTTAACGCATACATCTGAATCTTGCCAATTCCTATTTTCTTCTTCACTGCTTTTAGGCTTCCTCTGTTGCTGAGAGCATGTTCAATTCTATCCCTAATATGCTCCCTTATCTCAGCTGTCTTACGCTTGTTGATTAACTTTAAAATTTCTGCCAGTTCTATTCTAGCTGCAGAGTTAGAGGCTTTCATACATTGCGTTTCTTGATCAGATCTTCCTCCTGCGATAGCTTACTGGTATCCTGTCTAACGGAGTTACCACAGACTTCTATTGCACACTCCTTATTGATGCCCATAAGATTGTAGTTGATTGCCTATGGAGTTATGTGGATAGTTTGAAAAGTTGTTGCACACTTTAAGGAACAAACGCAAAAATATTATCTGCGATTACATATACATAAACATGATTCGCCCTAATGGTCAGTTCTGCTCCGATAATATCTTACGCTTTATTAGCTACAGCTTAGCGTATGTATTCCCAACTGCAACTACTGGTGACACAGCAGGCTCTAGTGCGTTATTAGGATACATATTAAACAACATTACAGATGATTCAAAAGGAGTCTTTAAATATAGCATAACCGGTAACTTCCTTAGACTGTTCCCACTCACAAAATTTTAAATATACTTGTAACATAAAAATCATACCTTTTGACTATTGTACATTTACTTCCATAATACAGTGAACTGACTGGACTGCAGTATTAAGTGAAGTGTTAGCAGAAAAGGCCTCTAAGTTGCTTTTTACTAAAGTATGAATGAATGCATAACTTACTCTTTTAGTTCCCGCAAGATATTTCCGGCAGTTTGAAGAAATGTCGGCAATAACTGTAAGCCTATTTATTCCTTAACATGAATCCCTTACGAAATATATTCGAATACACTTGCATTCCTAAGCCTGCAATACTGGATTACTCCCTTACGGGAAACAATGCCAAAAATAACAAAAAAAAGATATACAAGCGAATCTTGACGATGACACCAGGTACGAAATATTCATCCCCGACCCACCGTGGTTGCTCAGTGGTTATGATGTTGGGCTGCTGAGCACGAGGTCACGGGATCAAATCCCGGCTACGGCAGTCGTATACCGATGGGGGCGAAATGGGAAAATACCCGTGTACTTAGATTAAGCTGCACGTTAAAGAACCCCAGGTGGTCGAAATTCCCGGAGTCCTCCACTACGGCGTGCCTCATAATCAGAAAGAGGTTTGGCACGTAAAACCCCATAATTTATTTTAATTTATTATGCACTCAGTGGTGCAGCGGTGGCGTAGAGGTAGAGCATCCGCCTCACGTGCAAGAAGACTGCGGTTCGAATCCCAGTGCCGCGCAAATTTCCACCGGGTTAGAAAAATTTTCGCGTGTTGATAAATTTGAAAAAAAGGCCTTTGATTGAGGCCTGATCCCGCTGACCAGACCGATAACGCACTCCCTCACCAGAGCAGGACTGGCCACCCTGGTGCAGTACTTGGCCACAACCTCCTATATGAATACAGCAATCCAACCCCGGCCCTAAGTCCCCAGCAGCTGTGAAGCAACTGACCACGGCAGCGGTCAGACGTGCGACGCAGCAGAGGGTGCTAAGAATCTCTGGTTACGGACAGACCGACATTGGAATCTAAACATCGTAACGTTTAACGCTAGAACGTTATCTAGTGAGGCGAGTCTAGCAGTGCTCTTGAGGAACTAGAGGGCAGTAAATGGTATATAATAGGGCTCAATGAAGTTAGGAGGACAAAAGAAGCATATAGAGTGATAAAAAGCGAGCATGGTCCTGTGCTACCGGGGCTTAGCGGAGAGAGGAGAACTAGGAGTCGGATTCTTGATTAATAAGGATATAGCTGGTGGCATACAGGAATTCTATAGCATTAGCAAGAGGGTGACAGTTCTTGTGAAACTTAATAAGAGGTACAAATTGAAGGCCGTACTGGTCTACGCCTCTACATCCAGTCATTACGAAGAGGAAGTCGAAAGCTTCTATGAAAACGTGTAATCGTCGATAGGTAAGGTCAAAACAAAATACACTATACTGATGGGCGACTTCTATGCCAAGTAGGGCAAGAAGCAGGCTGGAGCCAAGTGAGCGGGGGAATATGGCGCATGTACTAGGAATAGCAGGGGAGAGCTATTAGTATACTTTGCAGAACAGAATAATAGGCGGATAATGAATACCTTCTTCCGCAAGCGGGATAGCTGAAAGTGGACGTGGAGGAGCCCGAATGGCGAGACTAGGAATGAAATAGACTTCATACTCTGCGGTAACCCTGGCATCATACAAGAAGGGACGTGCTCGGCAAGGTGCACTGCAGTGACCACAGGATGGTACGAACTCGACTTAGCCTAGACCTGAGGAAGGAACGGAAGAAACTGGTACATAAGAAGCCGATCAATGAGTTAGCGGAAAGAGGGAAAGTTGAGGAATTCCAGATCAAGCTATGGAACAGGTATTCGGCTTTAACTCTGGAAGAGGACCTTAGTGTTGAAGCAATAAACGACAATCTTATGGGCATCTATAAGGAGTGTGCAATAGAAGTCGGTAGTAACTTCTTTAGACAGGATACCAGTAAGCTATCGCAGAAGACGAAAGATCTGATCAAGAAACGCCAATGTATGAAAGCGTCTAACCCTAGTGCTAGAATAGAACTGACAAAGCTTTCCAAGTTAATCAACAAGCGTAAGATGGCTGACATAAGGAAGTATAATATGGATTGAATTGAACATGCTCTCAGGAACGCAGGAAGCCTAAAAGCAGTGAAGAAGATACTAGGAGTAGGAAACAATCAGATGTATGCGTTAAGAGACAAAGCCAGCAATATTATTACTAATATGGATGAGATAGTTCAAGAGGCTGAGGAGTTCTATAGAGATATATACAGTACCAGTGGCACCCATGACGATAATGGCAGAGAGAATTGTCTTAAGGAATTTGCAATCCCACAAGTTACGCGGGAAGAAGTAAAGAAAGCCTTGGGAGCTATGCAAAGTGGGAAAGCAGACAGACAGACAGCTAGGGGGGATCAGGTAACAGCAGATTTGTTTAATGATGGTGGGCAGATTGTTCTAGAAGAACTGGCCGCCCTGTATGCATGTGCGTCATGACCTCGAGCGTACCGGAATCTTGGAAGAACGCTAACATAATCGTAATCCATAAGAAACGGGACGCTAAAGACTTGAAAAAATATAGACCGATCAGGTTAGTGTCCGTTGCCTACAAAGTATTTACTAAGGTAATCGGAAATAGAATCACGAACACCTTAGACTTTTGTCAAGCAAAAGACTAGGCAGGGTTCCGTAAAGACTACTCAACAATAGACCATATTCACACTATCAATCAGGTGATAGAGAAATCTGCGGCATATAACCAACCCTTATATATGGCTTTCATTGATTACGAGAAAGCGCTTCATTGAGTCGAAACCTCAGCAGTCATGGAGGCATACGGAATCAGGGTGTAGGCCAGCAGTACGTAAAAATAATGAAAGATGTCTATAGTGGATCCACAGCCACCGTAGTCCTCCATAAAGAAAGCAACAAAATCCCTATAAAGAAAGGCGTCAGGTAGG